>NC_080736.1:17209558-17234558 GCF_019097595.1 Hemibagrus wyckioides | reverse complement strand
GAGATGTTGAGCCGCTGCTCCTTTGGGGGTGGGTTTGTGTTGGTCACTGTGTAGTTGTGTATTAATGACTGTGGTCAATTGTATCGGCACCCCTCTGTCTGTCAATCAGTGGAAAGTGACCACTACAGGAGTATCCATGAGCAAACACATAGAACTGCAGATATTCAAGACTGCATTCTTACATTCTATTATGTCCTACATCCTCTCTCTCTCTCTCTCTCTCTCTCTCTCTCTCTCTCTCTGTGTGTGTGTGTTTGAAGTGTAAATCTCTTCAGCAGTTCTGCCAGCTAATGAAGCTGAAGGAACTCTTTAATAAGAGAGATGGTGAGAAAGAAAGATAGAGAGAGAGAAAGGGGGGGGGACAGAATGAGAGAGAGAGAGAGAGAGAGAGAGAGGGAGGGAGGGAGGAAGGGAGAAAGACGGAGAGAAAGAGTGAGGGAGAGGAAAAAGGGGGAGGGTTGATGGATCTGCATTGAAACTCAACAGGGATAGTACAATGTGTGTGTGTGTGTGTGTGTGTGTGTGAGACCGAGTGCCAGATTACAGATGTTTTCTCTTGTATGAAGGAAAGGATAGACTTTTAGATAAAGAGTTAGATGTAGATCCCTCCCTGTAGACTCCTGTAGAACCCTACAGCCCTGGTATTACAGAGGGTTCTAAGCAGAAACTATACAGGAAGTTAGGAACACTTTACTCCAGTGGAACTCTCTCTAGAACTCTCTCTCTCTCACTTTCTCAGATGAAGAGGAAAGATGAGTAACACTGTTCTATTGATTCGCTTCTCATTTCTCTGCTGATATCACAAGCTTCACTTCTCTCTGACCACATACAGGAGAACCTCGTCACACCACAGACACCATATCCAATCACACCACAGACACCATATCCAATCACACCACAGACACAATATCTAATCACACCACAGACACCATATCACACAATATCCAATCACAATATCCAATCACACCACAGACACCATATCCAATCACACCACAGACACAATATCTAATCACACCACAGACACCATATCACACAATATCCAATCACAATATCCAATCACACCACAGACACCATATCCAATCACACCACAGACACAATATCCAATCACACCACAGGCACAGTATCCAATCACACCACAGACACCATATCTAATCACACCACAGACACCATATCTAATCACATCACAGACACAATATCTAATCACACCACAGACACCATATCCAATCACACCACATACACCATATCCAATCACACCACAGGCACCATATCCAATCACACCACATACACCATATCCAATCACACCACAGGCACCATATCCAATCACACCACAGACACAATATCCAATCACACCACAGGCACAGTATCCAATCACACCACAGACACCATATCTAATCACACCACAGACACCATATCTAATCACATCACAGACACAATATCTAATCACACCACAGACACCATATCTAATCACATCACAGACACAATATCCAATCACACCACATACACCATATCCAATCACAATATCCAATCACACCACAGACACCATATCACACAATATCCAATCACAATATCCAATCACACCACAGACACCATATCCAATCACACCACAGACACAATATCCAATCACACCACAGACACCATATCACACAATATCCAATCACACCACAGACACCATATCCAATCACACCGCAGACACCATATCCAATCACACCACAGACACCATATCACACAATATCCAATCACAATATCCAATCACACCACAGACACCATATCCAATCACACCACAGACACCATATCCAATCACACCACAGACACCATATCCAATCACACCACAGACACCATATCCAATCACACCACAGACACCATATCCAATCACACCACAGACACCATATCCAATCACACCACAGACACCATATCCAATCACACCACAGACACCATATCTAATCACACCACAGACACCATATCCAATCACACCACAGACACCATATCCAATCACACCACAGACACCATATCCAATCACACCACAGACACCATATCTAATCACACCACAGACACCATATCCAATCACACCACAGACACCATATCCAATCACACCACAGACACAATATCCAATCACACCACAGACACCATATCCAATCACACCGCAGACACCATATCCAATCACACCACAGACACCATATCTAATCACACCGCAGACACCATATCCAATCACACCGCAGACACCATATCTAATCACATCACAGACACCATATCCAATCACACCACAGACACAATATCCAATCACACCACAGACACCATATCCAATCACACCGCAGACACCATATCCAATCACACCACAGACACCATATCACACAATATCCAATCACAATATCCAATCACACCACAGACACCATATCTAATCACACCACAGACACAATATCCAATCACACCACAGGCACAGTATCCAATCACACCACAGACACCATATCCAATCACACCACAGACACAATATCCAATCACACCACAGTCACAGTATCCAATCACACCACAGACACCATATCTAATCACATCACAGACACAATATCTAATCACACCACAGACACCATATCTAATCACATCACAGACACAATATCCAATCACATCACAGACACAATATCCAATCACACCACATACACCATATCCAATCACACCACAGACACCATATCCAATCACACCACACACACAATATCTAATCACACCACAGACACCATAGCCAATCACACCACAGACACCATATCACAAAATATCCAATCACAATATCCAATCACACCACAGACACCATATCCAATCACACCACAGACACAATATCCAATCACACCACAGACACCATATCCAATCACACCGCAGACACCATATCCAATCACACCACAGACACCATATCACACAATATCCAATCACAATATCCAATCACACCACAGACACCATATCCAATCACATCACAGACACAATATCTAATCACACCACAGACACCATATCTAATCACATCACAGACACAATATCTAATCACACCACAGACACCATATCTAATCACACCACAGACACCATATCTAATCACATCACAGACACCATATCTAATCACATCACAGACACCATATCTAATCACACCACAGACACCATATCTAATCACATCAAAGACACAATATCTAATCACACCACAGACACCATATTTAATCACACTGGATCCACAATATCCATGTGACACAGCTGCCATATCCAATCACATCCACCATATTGTTATACCACAGTCACAGTATCCAATCACACCACATACACCATATCCAATTCAATCACAGGCACCATATCAATAACAGCCATGATATCCAGTCACACCACAAACACACTGTATCCAATCACATCATAGCCACGAAATTCAATCACAGCCGCAATATCCAATCACATAACAGTCACACTGTGTCCAATCACATCAGTCATACTGTATCCAATCACATAACAGACACACTGTGTCCAGTCAGACAACAGCCATTATATCCAACCACACTGCTTGTCTTCCGAACACACTACAGAATAAAATCCAGAATTCAGCACTGTTCCCTTCCTCACACTGTTTAGTACACTACATGTCCACTACAGAGGGACCTGGGATTTAGTCTCTGAATTAGTATTGAACTAATGTCTCCACTGGAGTAAAGTGTTCCTAACTTCCTGTATAGTTTCTGCTTAGAACCCTCTTTAATACCAGGGCTGTAGGGTTCTACAGGAGTCTACAGGGAGGGATCTACATCTAACTCTTTATCTAAAATTTATGTGACATGCAGTAGGGTCATGTGACCTGCAGGGGTTGATGGGTAAGGTAGTCATGAGTCCAATCTATTAAAGTCTATACGATTATCCCATATTGCAGAAGTATGAATGATTGAACCTGACATAATCCTGTAGGATAGAATAACATGACTGACGTTCCTTCAGGTTTCTTTTCTGGTTAATAGATCTAGAATTTTAAAGCAGTTCTACATGACAGTGAACTGTGTGAGTTCTTTAAGGATTTTTTGTAACTTTAAAACTTTTTTTTGTAAACCCACAACTCTCTGTTGTTGCTTTTGACTTGGAACCTTTGGCAGTTTCTCCACAGGGAGAACCTGAAGAGCACCCAACAGCACTGTAAAGCCAACAGCTGGATTAGGAGGCAGTGTTTGTGTCTGAGGTTCTTCAACAGTTCTTCTTAATCCTAACCCTAGGTTCCAGTGCTGTTCTTGGAGGGTGAGGAACCCTAAGGAACGTTGAAGTGCATGTAAGTGGCTGGTGGTGTTGTAGATCTCCCCATGGAATCTGAGATGGTCTGGTTCAGTTTAACATGATTGTTCTTCTTCACTCATCTGTTAAACCTGCAGTCTTCCAGAACATGGTCATCAGTACACTGTCCTTCACCGTGTAGTAAAAACCCGTTATTAGATATTGATTAGATCTTCCAATGTTCATCCATCCATCACATTCTCATCACCTACCTAAGAGAAGAAGAAGGTTTTTTCTGGAATCTCTGTCCTCAAGTTTCCTCATTTATTTCCTGATCAAGTCAATTTAATTTCCTACATAGTGCAGTTCCAGGAGGAACTATTCCCCCGGGGGTAACAGAGCAGGGTTAGACAGCAGGTGACGAATTGCTGAGATGAAGAACAGAAGAACAATGGAATCGATGCAGAGTGATGGATTAGAGATACACAGTAAAGACAGAGGAAATTCTATAAACACAGAGACAGCAGGATGTGATGATTAGAGCAGTGGATGTGTGTGTTGAGTGTATTGTGTTGTATGTCATGTGTAATGTGTGGTGTGTAGTGTGTGGTTTGTAGTGTGTGGTGTGTAGTGTGTGGTTTGTAGTGTCTGGTGTGTAGTGTCTGGTGTGTAGTGTGTGGTGTGTAGTGTGTGGTGTGTGGTGTGTAGTGTCTGGTGTGTAGTGTGTGGTGTGTGGTGTGTAGTGTCTGGTGTGTAGTGTGTGGTGTGTAGTGTCTGGTGTGTGGTGTGTAGTGTCTGGTGTGTAGTGTGTGGTGTGTGGTGTGTGGTGTCTGGTGTGTGGTGTGTAGTGTCTGGTGTGTAGTGTGTGGTGTGTAGTGTGTGGTGTGTAGTGTGTGGTGTGTGGTGTGTAGTGTCTAGTGTGTAATGTGTGGTGTGTGGTGTGTAGTGTCTAGTGTGTAATGTGTAGTGTGTAGTGTGTAGTGTGTGGTGTGTAGTGTCTAGTGTGTAATGTGTAGTGTGTAGTGTGTAGTGTGTGGTGTGTAGTGTGTGGTTTGTAGTGTCTGGTGTGTAGTGTGTGGTGTGTAGTGTGTGGTGTGTGGTGTGTAGTGTCTGGTGTGTAGTGTGTGGTGTGTGGTGTGTAGTGTCTGGTGTGTAGTGTGTGGTGTGTAGTGTCTAGTGTGTAATGTGTAGTGTGTAGTGTGTAGTGTGTGGTGTGTAGTGTGTGGTGTCTAGTGTGTAATGTGTGGTGTGTAGTGTCTAGTGTGTAATGTGTGGTGTGTAGTGTCTAGTGTGTAATGTGTAGTGTGTAGTGTGTAGTGTGTGGTGTGTAGTGTGTGGTGTCTAGTGTGTAGTGTGTGGTGTCTAGTGTGTAGTGTGTAGTGTGTAGTGTGTGGTGTCTAGTGTGTAGTGTGTGGTGTGTAGCGTGTGGTGTGTGGCGTGTGGCGTGTAGTGTCTGGTGTGTAGTGTGTGGTGTGTGTTGTGTAGTGTCTGGTGTGTAGTGTTTGGTGTGTGGTGTGTAGTGTGTGGTGTGTGGTGTGTAGTGTGTAGTGTGCATTGTGTGATGTATGGTGTGTAGTGTGTAGTGTGTAGTGTGTGGTGTGTAGTGTGTAGTGTATAGTGTGTATTGTGTGGTGTGTGGTGTGTGGTGTGTAGTGTCTGGTGTGTGGTGTGTAGTGTCTGGTGTGTAGTGTCTGGTGTGTAGTGTGTGGTGTGTGGTGTCTGGTGTGTAGTGTGTGGTGTGTGTGTGTGTGGGGTGTGTGGTGTGTGTGTGTGTGGGGTGTGTGGTGTGTGGTGTGTGGTGTGTGTGTGTGTGGGGTGTGTGGTGTGTGGTGTGTGTGGTGTGTGTGGTACGTGGTGCGTGTGGTGCGTGGTGCGTGGTGCGTGGTGCGTCGTGTGTGTGGTGTGTGGTGTGTGGTGTGTGGTGCGTGGTGCGTGGTGCGTCGTGTGTGTGGTGTGTGGTGTGTGGTGCGTGGTGCGTGGTGTGTGTGGTGCGTGGTGCGTAGTGTGTGGTGTATGGTGTGTGGTGTGTAGTGTGTGGTGTGTGGTGCGTGGTGCGTGGTGCGTGTGGTGCGTGGTGCGTAGTGTGTGGTGTATAGTGTGTGGTGTGTAGTGTGTGGTGTGTGGTGTGTAGTGTATAGTGTGTGGTGTGTAGTGTGTAGTGTGTGGTGTGTGGTGTGTAGTGTCTGGTATGTGGTGTGTAGTGTGTAGTGTCTGGTGTGTAGTGTGTGGTGTGTAGTGTGTGGTGTGTAGTGTCTGGTGTGTGGTGTGTAGTGTATAGTGTGTGGTGTGTAGTGTATAGTGTGTGGTGTGTGGTGCGTGTGGTGTGTGGTGCGTGGTGCGTGGTGCGTGGTGCGTGGTGTGTGTGGTGTGTGTGGTGCGTGGTGCGTGGTGCGTGGTGCGTGGTGTGTGTGGTGTGTGTGGTGCGTGGTGCGTGGTGTGTGTGGTGTGGTGTGTGTGGTGTGGTGTGTGTGGTGTGTGTGGTGTGTGGTGTGTGTGATGTGTGATGTGTGACGTGTGACGTGGTGCGTGTGGTGTGTGTGGTGTGTGGTGTGTGGTGTGTGTGGTGTGTGGTGTGTGTGGTGTGTGGTGTGTGTGGTGTGTGTGGTGTGTGGTGTGTGGTGTGTGTGGTGTGTGTGGTGTGTGTGGTGTGTGGTGTGTGTGTGGTGTGATGTGTGGTGTGTGTGGTGTGTAGTGTGTGTGGTGTGTGTGGTGTGTGGTGTGTGTGGTGTGTGGTGCATTGTGCAGATGTGTCCTGTCTTTCTGAATGAGGATCTATACACACTGCAGTAAGATGTTTGTGTTTGTTCTCCAGAGAATTTACTCCAAAGTCTATTAAAGGAAATGAAGACCAACGTTCGGTTGTGTTTGTGTCCCTCTGCGCTCCTTCACTTTGTGTTGTTGTGGTTTTAATGGTTTAACATGAAATGTTTGAAAATGGATGGAGAAATGATTCAGTGGAACGTTCGGCAGCGAGTCGTGTGTAGATGAATGAAGCAGATAGATGGCTTGGTCACGTCTCAGTGGCTCCACGTCTCAGAAAAGCGAGTGATGAGAAAGAATAAAATATAACAGACGGATACGTCTCCGTGTTCCGCCTGAGTAAATACAAAGAACTTCAAAGACGTTCAAAAGGACATGTGGGAGTTAACAACGGGTTGTTCGTAAAGGAGTCAACTCTGTGAGTCGATTCACCGTGAGAGTCGACTCACTCGTATATGAGTGAAGCTGTTACTGGTGCGGTGGAAGTTTTCCATCATGGAAACTGCTTTTTGGACCTGTTTGTTAGTCAGTAATCACAAGGAGTTAAGATCACGTGATCATTCTACCGCAATTTCGCAGGAGTGGGTGAGTCATGTGACCAGGTCATGTGATGTACAGGGGCTGATGGGTAATGTTGTCCAGCACTGGTCCAGCGTATCTCTCACACCATCACCATTTATTCACGAAACCACGACTGACTCTCAGCACACTGCTCTCTGTTTCACGGAGAATAAAATGGAAACCAGTCCAGAGCTCATTTAAATGACCAATCAGCTGTCTCTGACATCCTGTATTTAACCTCCTGAACCTGTCCTCAATCCTCTTCAAACCTCAGATACACACTGAGATGAGCTGAGGAACAGAAAGTGGAGCATCGACCGACGACGACACTATCCGAGTGAGCGTCTCTTTAAAGAGTGTAAAGTTTAAATCTCTGACACTGAGAGCTTTTATACTGGCTGCAGTTAGAGACCACGCCTCCTCAGTGCTCTTCAGCTCCCTGTCTCTTCATCACTCACTTTATTGTGAATGAATCCACCGTGTTTGTGGAAATAGATCATTCTCTGATGCTCCACATCCTTCCTATAGTCCTGAACTGCCTTGCATACACATACACACACACACACACACACACAGAATGTGAAGTGCTGGTCTATTGTAAGTGTCTGAATGTTGTTATAAAAACCTGTCGGTATCAATGACACCAGCTCAGCTCTGACTGCACACACACACACACGCACACGCACACACACACACACACACACACACACACACACACACACACACACTGACGCAGCGCCACAGAGTTTCCTTCCTGACCTTGTTGCAGCGCTCGCTTCATGTGCAGTTAAAATTACTCATCCGTAACACAACGCTCTCAATGTAGACATAAAAGGACAGTAGAAGCAGAAGCACAGTAGAAGACAAGGTTCTCAGGGGAACGTCTCAGAACTTCTCAAAGCCTCATCATCCTCAATTTTTATTCCTTTTTAATATAAAATTGAACTCAGACGAGTTCAGCGGATTTCTCCATGTTATTAAACATCACAGACTGAAGCTGTAGGTCCTGGTCTCCTGCTTCAGGGAGAAACCTTACAGGTTCTAGTGAGAAGGAGTCCAGAGAGAAAGAGTCCAGTGAAAAGTGTATTAAGAAGATCTGCATTAAACTCCTGATATCCCGATACTCTAGATAATAAAAATGTTCAGCTAGAAAGAAGAAAAGGTTCTTCATCAGATGTTTAAGGTTTCCCTGGATCATTAAAGGTTCCTCCTTCACTTAAAAACTGCTTCTATTTGGAAGTGTTTCATTGGAAACACTTTGCTGTGAGATTCTTTAAATCCTCCTCTTCCTGTAAAAGGGGTTTATATTCAGTAGAACCCGCTCCATCTGGATGATCAGAGCTTCAGTCTTCACTTTTCTGTATCTGTCAGTTTGGGGATGAAATTAACATTAGAAGATGTTTCAGTAAAGACGTGTGATACAGACGAGCCAGGAAACTAACAACATGAACAACATCTGTTTTTAAGATCCAGCTCTTTACAGTTCTGTTCCACCGAGGACCTGATGAGTGTTTAATCCACACGGCTCACGCTGGTGTCACGCCGTAGCATTCTGAGTAAGAACACACACACACACACACACACACACACACACTGGAGAGACTCATGTGGTCCTGAACAGATCAGCACTTTCAGGAAACGTAATGTGAAGCTCACCGGCAGACAAATTAGTGGCAGTGAGAACAAAGACGGACGACAGAATGTGTGTCAGTGTGTCTGAGAAATCTGTGATTAAACTCTCAGTGCGAGCGCTGCTAGGGAAATCATCTGAAATCCACCAATAGGAGGACGGTGGCGCGGTGTAGAGCATTACAGAGGATGAGAGAGAGCAAGAAAATGAAACACTTACGTCTGTAAAACAGAGTCACTGAGCCACCTTCATCACCATCACTCCATTCTGTCTTTTACTGAGGGTCTGTCCATCCCAGAATTCCACACTTCCTCTCCACTTCCAGATGTTCTGAGCACTGGTGAGTCGGAGAATTGGACTTGTGATCTGATCTTCATGATGTTTCAGATCTTCATCAGTTCCACAGAGAAACAGTAGACAGTTCAGCTGTGTTTCATTATTGAGACTGAAGCAGATGACCGAGAATGGAAGACATTCGTCTTCATTTTGATCATTTGATCATTTTATCTTCTTTTGCTCATTGAACCCCAAAGAAGTTTATGTTAACTGATTCATTTTAAGTTCCTACAACTAAACACACTGTTTAAACACCAAAACCCTTCAAACATACTGAAAAAAATACAGCCACGAACAATTCATTTTAAATGACTCCTCACATGATTCTGATTTAGATATAAATGACTCCTCACATGATTCTGATTTAGATATAAATGACTCCTCACATGATTCTGATTTAGATATAAATGACTCCTCACATGATTCTGATTTAGATATAAATGACTCCTCACATGATTCTGATTTAGATATAAATGACTCCTCACATGATTCTGATTTAGATATAAATGACTCCTCACATGATTCTGATTTAGATATAAATGACTCCTCACATGATTCTGATTTAGATATAAATGACTCCTCACATGATTCTGATTTAGATATAAATGTTTAATTCGGTCAATAACTTGATGTTATTTCTTTTATTTTTGTAAATGTGCGCTTAAAAGTGCACATGCTGCCTATGTAGGGAATGAACACAGGGACTGGAACACAGCAGCAGCAACAACAACAACAACAACACAAAAACACAACAACACAACAACACATTTACTATCAGCTGTCCCGTATTCATGTTCTCTGTCTCTCTGTCTCTCTCTCTCTCTCTCTCTCTCTCTCTCGGATGTGGTGATTAAGCTGATGGACAATGTTAGTCTACAGGAAGTCTCACAGTGTGTGTCTGGTGTAGAGCCTAAAGGGAAGTGACTGGGGCATAGTAGAGGGGGGTCTGACACACACACACACGCACACACACACACACACACACACACACACACACACAAACTCTCCTGAAGCCTCTAAACTCCAACTGAGAACAGCGGGAACTGAACAGAGCTGACGGAGTGCAGAGAGACAGAGACAGAGGAAGAAAATGAGATGGATAGAGACAGAGAGAGAGACAGAGAGAGAGAGAGAGAGAGTGAGAGAGAGAGAGAGAGAGAGAGAAAGAGTGTGAATATGAAGGTAATTAATAGAATGCGGTGCTCTGTGTGAATATAAGTAGGTGAATTGAATTTGCGGTGCTTTCGCATGATGCCAAGATCCAGCTTTTGTTTGTTTTTGTTTCCTAAAAAAACCTTTTGATTTGTTTGTTGGTGTCACAGGGAACTAGACAAAAAAATCCCACTGTGAAGGAGATGATCTTCTCTGCTTCTTTTCTATGAAAACAACAACAAAGAGGTCAGAAGTGTTCTGCGCTGAAACGCTCTCTAGACGATCAAACCCGCGTCTGAAGACCAGTCCAGCGCTGTTCCTGTGACCCTGACCAGGATAAAGCACTTACTGAAGATGAATAAATGAAAAAAATAAACCTTGAACACAGCCTTTTCAGAGCGCCTGGCAGACGATATTCAGAGAGCACTTCTACTGATTTAGATAAATCTCTAAATGAAAAGGTGGCAGCTTATTTTTAACAAAAGCCATGTGAATAAAGAGATCACATCACTGAGCTGTTAGTCACATGCAGGTACAGAGCAGAGCAGAGCACCAGCAGCATCATGAATATTTAAACCTCTGGTTTTTATCATGATAAATGGAGAGCATTAGTGAGGAGCAGATCAGCTGAGGATGTGTTTACTGTTGATCATCTGTACTAGATGTGAAATTATACACACTGTAATAAAAAATAAACTGCACTCCAGTGAGTCTGATCCAGACGAACCGTGCTGTGGGTCATGTGACCAGAAAGTTTTATAATAAAAATGTAATACCATAGGGCATGTTGGGGATGGGTTTATGTTTTAATAAACACACACACACACACACACACACAAATAGTTCTTCCATAAATGTCCACATTTACATTTTAACCATTACAGATTTTTTTTTTTAAACCGTTTGCGTGGAGCGTGTGCTGTACACGTCTATGTAAACGAGCTGTTACTATGGAAACAATAAGGTATCAGTGCATTAACATAAACCTGCACTGCTGTTCTAGAGAATTAATAAACATCCTTTGAGCTCTCAGGTGCCACATCTACAGCTTCGCCTGCCAAAGTTTTAATTTAGTCTCCACAAGAGAAGACGTGTGTTTTCGTGTCACGCTGACAGTTGTGACAGAATGCTAGCTTGTTAGCCGAAACGTCACTGCCGCTACATTCCGGCATCTGATCTCGGAGGAGAAGTGTTGGACAGATAGGTAGCGTGTCCGTGAGAGTGTTAAAGAATGTTCTCTAACTCGCTGCTGCGTGTTCCAGCAGGACTTTCCCTCAGATCTCCTCACCACCATCGCTTCAGACTTTTAGTTTCAGGCAGAAAACAAATGAACATCTAGAGGCCTCCTGGGTGGTTTGGCTGAAGTGCATCCTCGTGGGGATTGTGAAAGGAGAGGAAGCGTTTGGCAGTGCTGACGTTCCTGTCTGGCTCTGTGGGGTTTCGTCTCGCTTCAGCTCTCTCACTCCTCTCTGTCTTTCCCGTTGTGTTTCTCCCTCTGGAGCCTGAGCACAGATCTGAGAGGAATTCTCTGAGGGAAAGCCAGGCTCTGCTGTAGAGGACAGCCTTACATGCAGGCAGCACTTCAAAAGAAAGAAAGAGGAAATATTTTAAATGATTTTAGTTAGGGAGAACCTCCTCCAGGGTTATCCTCCAGTGTTGGAGAATTCGAGGAGAAAAGAACTTCTCTTCACTGAAGCTTTATAAAGGAACAGTTCTGTTTACGAGTCAGGACTCAGGAAGTGCACATTTCTAATGTAAGGAAAGCAAAACAACAACAACTAAAAGTGTGAACTCAGGAAAACTCATGAAACTAACCAGAGAATACACAGAGCAACACACAACAACACAACAACACAACACACAACAACACAACACACAACACACAGTTGATGATTAGTCACAAGAGCTTATTGTAAAGGTGTGAATCAGGGTGATCATGAGGCACAGGTTTGACTGAGTAGGTCATGTGATGTGCTGGGGCTGATGGGAAAGGTAGTCCAGTGCTCTTTGAACATTATCATGGACATTATGAAATTAAAACCAACACGTTCTTCTAATGTTCATTCTAAGCCCAGGTGGCACTCAAATATTAGTCTTGAGTTTAATAATCAGAGAGATAGAGAGAGAGTTCAGTTTTAACATATTAGAACGTGGGTTGTTGTCCCTCTGTGGAACCCTTAAAAATTCTGCATTGAACCTGACCCTTCATCTTCTGAAAGGAAGCTTTGTGAGAAGCTCACGACTCCTGTAAAGAACAATTAAAGAACCCTTGAAGAACCCCTGTGTGTACAGTACAAACTCACTGCACATGGACAATCAGTTTTGAATCTTGGTTCTACACATAACTCTTTCTGTTAGGGAACACTCTGTTATAGGGCTGTACAAAGAACACTTAAGATTCTGGGCTACTGAAGAACGGTGAAGGGTTCTGGACTGGACAGAGAGAGGCTATGTGGAGTCGGGTTCTGTCCATGGTGCTGAAATCAAACTCAGGCTCAGTGTTAGTGCTTAGATGGAGTGTGTGGGTGGAGGCAGATGGACTGAGCAGAATTTTCCCCTCACCTGTCTTCTTTCAGTGTTTCCTCCAGAGCCCAAGGCGTGTGTGTGTGTGTGTGCACGTGTGTGCACGTGTGTGTGTGTCTGTCTCTCTGTCTGTGAGAACGTGCTGAGATTGTTTATTTGGGATTTTCTAATTAACACAGTGAGAATCCATCACAGACTGCACACACACACACACACACCTTTTTAACACCTTAATATTATTTCTCAATATTTTCACACCTAAAGCCATTAATAACTAACACACTGAAAAGGCAAATATTTTTACAATTATTTGTACACTTTGGTAGCTGTGTGTGTGTGTGTGTGTGTGTGTGTGATCTGCGCAGTACACATGAGTGTTACAGAGAAATGGATTGAAGTATCCATGGTGTGGCGATCAGACATGTGTGAGTGGATCTGAACATGAAGAAATCAGACAGGGACATGGAGAGCGGACAGGAAGACCCTGAGCGACGTAGAGTTCTATTATTACTCAGTTGATGTGGAAGAACCTCAACAAAATGGAGTGCAGACATTTTATACTCCACGCTGAATCAGGGTATCTGTGCAGAACATTAAACTCATCTGTGATAGATAGATAGATAGATAGATAGATAGATAGATAGATAGATAGATAGATAGATAGATAGATAGATAGATAGATAGATAGATAGTAACATGAATATAATTGTTGAAAATTTTAAATGGATGGACAGGTGGATGGAAAGATGAATAGATATGTGAAGGGATAAACAGTGAAATAACAGAAGAGATGCATTGGAATAGAGATGGATGCTTTGAAAGGTGGATGGAGGACTAGGAGCTGGGATGGATGGATGGATGGGTTGTAGGTCAAATAGAATTAGACAGAGAGATTAAACTGGAATAGAAGACAGGAGAGCTGATTAAATGAATAAAGAGACAGAGAGATGTAAAGGCAGTGATAGTGCAGGTGGTGGAGCTTGGACTGGTGACTAGACAGGTGGGGGAGGGTGGTGGTGGAGGCTGGACTGAGGACATGTATGTGTTGTGTGAGAAGCATGTGAGAAGTGTGTGAGCAGCGTGTGAGAAGCGTGTGAAATTCCATTATCTTGTCTCACAACACTGAAGAAATAAAACAGAATTCACACAGCAGAGCCGTCACACACCACTGATATTTAATCAGACTAACACACACACACACACATACACACACTGAACAATCAGCAAATATCAATTACACTCTAAATAACAATCTGCAGGAGGCCAATCAGGAAACATTGCTCTGAACATTGGGAACATTCCTGATCCCAGATCTACACTTCAACTCGAGGCTCTCGTGGGAATGACGAGTTTGTTCACAGAGAAGAAATTAAGGAACTTTTTCATGTCTTTCCCTCAGAGCCAAAGGCATGTGTGTGTGTGTGTGTGTGTACAGTTACAGGCTGCTGTGTGAGTGTAATAAGATCATTAGGTTTTGTTTGGTTTCAATTCTCTCTCTACACATGTTGTTGTTGTTGTTGTTGTTGTGTTGTGTTGTTATCATGTGAAGCAGGTGTTGTGTTTCACACTCAGCTTTCTCACTCTGTGCGTGTGTGTGTGTGTTTCTCTCTTGGCTCAGTGTTAGAGATTTTTAGTCTGTATAAAACCATCTGCTGCACTTCATGTACATAAATGTATTAAAAATAAATAAAATAAATGCAGATACAGACTCAGAGTGTTCTGGCAGATGGGAGGTTTAATGTAATGAAACATACGGGAGCAGCGTATCAACTTTCCTTCTCTCTGCCAATAAACATTCCTCATGCCTTTACTTTGTGTGTGTATGTGTGTGTATTTGTGTGTGTGTGTGTGTGTGTATGTGTGTGAGAGTGTGTGTGTTTTCTCAGATATACGCTGTGACTGTGGAGTGATTTAGAGGATTATTTCTTAGATACGGCGTGACTGGCAGGCCTCCTGTTGTGAGCTGTATTATTAAGGACGAGTGGAGCAGAGAAGTGTGGAGAACCACATGGATTTGTTTTTTTTTCTCATTGTCCTCCACCTTTTCTTTCTCACACGCTCATCTCTCTTCTTCTCTCGGCACATCCTTTCATTCTTATCTGACCCACATTCTGCAGGACGTGAGGCAGAAGCAGTGCTCTCAGCACTTCACTCTCTAGCTGTTTGATCTTTCAGGAGTTCAGGACTGCTGAAGGGAACGAGAACATTTTCATTTGCTTCTGCTCTTCTCCTCCTCTCTGACCTCTGCATCTCTCACTCCATTATTTCAGCTGATTCTCACAGTATCCTTCTTTTTATCGGTTTTCTTCCGTCTGCTTATTTTATTCTCTGCTCTCAGAGCCTGGAGCCAGTCAGTGCCCTCTTTTCAACACAGTAGGGATACCCGTTTCTCTCGTTGTCTCTCTCTCTCTCTTTCTTCTTCTGTCTGTTGCTCTTCTTCAGTGTCCCTCTCTCTGCCTGTCTGTCTCTCCCTGACTGTCTCTCTCTCTCTCTGCCTGTTTCTCAGCTGATTTACTGACAGTGTATTTGCGCCTCTCTTGTATAAAATTTTTCCATTAGTTTAAAAACACAGGCAGACGGATGGATAGACAGACAGATCGACAAATCGATGGAGGGACGAGTGGATAGATGGACTGCAAGGTAAATGATTAGACAGAGGAACACTGAGGAAAGAGGAGATAGACTCATGACCTCTGTCTCTGAAAATATAGTGCACACCTGCTGACAGAGGGAAGGATGGAAAGATTGAATGTCTAGATAAATGGATGGCGGGATGGAAGGACTGTGAAGAGATAGATGCATGGTCTTGGTGAATGAATGGAAAAATTATAGATTACATGGAGAGATGGATGGAATAAAGGACAGATAGATGGATGGATTGATAGAGGGTTGATTTTTGACACAATCATTCTAAGACACATTTGGTCACTTTGTCAATCTTGGATATTCTAAGAAATGATGAGACACTCAAACAATTAGAGACCATCTGAGACGTTTTGGAAACTCTGAGATATTGTGGGACAGTCCATGAGAGTCTGGGACAATGTGGGACAGTCCAGGACACTGTAGAATATTGTGTGATACCATAGGACAGTCCTGGACACTGTGGGACAGTCCTGGACACTGTGGGACAGTCCAGGACACTGTAGAATATTGTGTGATACTGTGGGACAGTCCTGGACACTGTGGGACAGTCCAGGACACTGTGGACAGTCCAGGACACTGTAGAATGCTCTGAGGCATTCTGGGACTCAGTAATGGTATGGAAATGTCAACATCGACTGAAGGTAGAATAACAAAGCATCTAAGAGGGTTAGCATCTAAAAGAAAAGTGAGGAGAAAGAATAGAGCAGATGGAGGAGGAGGTCAGGAAGCGATTGAGATGATGATTAAAATGTCAGCTTTCACTCTGAGAGGGTCACGCTGCCATTTGACACATAGGACATGGAGGATGCAGCGAATACTTTCTTAGATAATATCTCAGTTTAAAATGATCTAGCTCATGTTCTTATGAAAGTGGAGTCCTGCTCAGAGACGGCAGTAGTTCAGGTTTCTTCTGATTCTACGTTGTGACATGATGGAGTTCTAACTAGCATTTGGGACACAGCCCCGTTCTGTGCCAGGTTTGGAGCTCTGAAAAGCTGGTGATAAATCTCATGGACACAATGAAAGCAGGACAGATGAAATCAGGTCTCATTTTCTATAAAAACATCATCACAGGGAGCATCAGAAACAGCACAAGACCTCAGCAGGACCGGGAGCCATGGTGTTTAGCAGCTTACTGAGATATAAACGAGCTGACTGCATGAGTAGCCTCTAGCCTGCTCATTCACTTACTCACTTCACACCCATTAATCCCACTTCACACCCAGTACTCCCACTTTACACCCAGTACTCTCCTGCTTCATACCCAGTACTCCCACTTCATACCCAGTACTCCCCTGCTTCATACCCAGTACTCCCACTTCATACCCAGTACTCCCACTTCATACCCAGTACTCCCCTGCTTCATACCCAGTACTCCCACTTCATACCCAGTACTCCCACTTCATACCCAGTAATTCCACTTCACACCCAGTACTCCCACTTCATACCCAGTACTCTCACTTCATACCCAGTACTCCCCTGCTTCATACCCAGTAATCCCACTTCACACCCAGTACTCCCCTGCTTCATACCCAGTACTCCCACTTCACACCCAGTACTCCCCTGCTTCATACCCAGTACTCCCACTTCACACCCAGTACTCCCACTTCATACCCAGTACTCCCACTTCATACCCAGTACTCCCCTGCTTCATACCCAGTACTCCCACTTCATACCCAGTACTCCCACTTCATACCCAGTACTCCCCTGCTTCATACCCAGTACTCCCACTTCATACCCAGTAATCCCACTTCACACCCAGTACTCCCACTTCACACCCAGTACTCCCCTGCTTCATACCCAGTACTCCCACTTCATACCCAGTAATTCCACTTCACACCCAGTAATTCCACTTCACACCCAGTACTCCCACTTCATACCCAGTACTCCCCTGCTTCATACCCAGTAATCCCACTTCACACCCAGTACTCCCCTGCTTCATACCCAGTACTCCCACTTCACACCCAGTACTCTCACTTCATACCCAGTACTCCCCTGCTTCATACCCAGTACACTCCTACTTCATACCCAGTACTCCCCTGCTTCATACCCAGTACACTCCTACTTCATACCCAGTACTCCCCTGCTTCATACCCAGTACTCCCACTTCATACCCAGTAATTCCACTTCACACCCAGTACTCCCACTTCATACCCAGTACTCCCCTGCTTCATACCCAGTACTCCCACTTCATACCCAGTACTCCCACTTCATACCCAGTACTCCCACTTCACACCCAGTACTCTCACTTCATACCCAGTACTCCCCTGCTTCATACCCAGTACACTCCTACTTCATACCCAGTACTCCTACTTCATACCCAGTACTCCTACTTCATACCCAATACTCCCACTTCACACCCAGTACTCTCACTTCATACCCAGTACTCCTACTTCACACCCAGTACTCTCACTTCATACCCAGTACTCCCACTTCATACCCAGTACACTCCTACTTCATACCCAGTACACTCCTACTTCATACCCAGTACTCTCACTTCATACCCAGTACTCCCCTGCTTCATACCCAATACACTCCTACTTCATACCCAGTACTCCTACTTCATACCCAGTACTCCTGCTTCATACCCAGTACACTCCTACTTCATACCCAGTACTCCTACTTCATACCCAGTACTCTCACTTCACACCCAGTACTCCCCTGCTTCATACCCAGTACACTCCTACTTCATACCCAGTACTCCCACTTCATACCCAGTACTCTCACTTCATACCCAGTACTCCCACTTCATACCCAGTACTCTCACTTAACACCCAGTACTCTCACTTCATACCCAGTACTCCCACTTCATACCCAGTACACTCCTACGTCATACCCAGTACTCCCACTTCATACCCAGTACTCTCACTTCATACCCAGTACTCCCACTTCATACCCAGTACTCTCACTTCACACCCAGTACTCTCACTTCATACCCAGTACTCCCACTTCATACCCAGTACACTCCTACGTCATACCCAGTACTCCCACTTCATACCCAGTACTCTCACTTCATACCCAGTACTCCTACTTCATACCCAGTACTCCTACTTCATACCCAGTACTCTCACTTCATACCCAGTACTCCCACTTCACACCCAGTACTCTCACTTCATACCCAGTACTCCTACTTCATACCCAGTACTCTCACTTCATACCCAGTACTTCCACTTCACACCCAGTACTCTCACTTCATACCCAGTACTCCCACTTCATACCCAGTACACTCCTACTTCATACCCAGTACTCCCACTTCATACCCAGTACTCTCACTTCATACCCAGTACTCCCACTTCATACCCAGTACTCCTACTTCATACCCAGTACTCCCCTGCTTCATACCCAGTACACTCTCACTTCATACCCAGTACTCCCCTGCTTCATACCCAGTACACTCCTGCTTCATACCCAGTACACTCCTACTTCATACCCAGTACTCCTACTTCATACCCAGTACTCCCCTGCTTCATACCCAGTACACTCTCACTTCATACCCAGTACTCCCCTGCTTCATACCCAGTACACTCCTGCTTCATACCCAGTACACTCCTACTTCATACCCAGTACTCCTACTTCATACCCAGTACTCCCACTTCACACCCAGTACTCTCACTTCATACCCAGTACTCCCAATTCACACCCAGTACTCCCACTTCATACCCAGTACTCCCACTTCATACCCAGTACTCCTACTTCATACCCAGTACTCCCACTTCACACCCAGTACTCTCACTTCATACCCAGTACTCCCACTTCATACCCAGTAAACTCCTACTTCATACCCAGTACTCCAACTTCACACCCAGTACTCCCACTTCATACCCAGTACACTCCTACTTCATACCCAGTACTCCCCTGCTTCATACCCAGTACACTCTCACTTCATACCCAGTACTCCCCTGCTTCATACCCAGTACTCCTACTTCATACCCAGTACTCCCACTTCACACCCAGTACTCCCCTGCTTCATACCCAGTACACTCCTACTTCATACCCAGTACTCCCGCTTCATACCCAGTACACTCCTACTTCATACCCAGTACTCCCCTGTTTCATACCCAGTACTCCCGCTTCACACCCAGTACTCCCGCTTCACACCCAGTACTCCCGCTTCATACCCAGTACTCCCACTTCATACCCAGTACTCCTACTTCATACCCAGTACTCCCACTTCACACCCAGTACTCTCACTTCATACCCAGTACTCCCACTTCATACCCAGTACTCCTACTTCATACCCAGTACTCCCACTTCATACCCATTACTTCCGCTTCATACCCAGTACTCCCGCTTCATACCCAGTACTCCCGCTTCATACCCAGTACTCCCCTGCTTCATACCCAGTACTCCCGCTTCATACCCAGTACTCCTACTTCATACCCAGTACTCCCGCTTCATACCCAGTACTCCCGCTTCAAACCCAGTACTCCCGCTTCACACCCAGTACTCCCGCTTCATACCCAGTACTCCCACTTCACACCCAGTACTCTCACTTCATACCCAGTACTCCCACTTCATACCCAGTACACTCCCACTTCACACCCAGTACTCTCACTTCATACCCAGTACTCCCCTGCTTCATACCCAGTACACTCTCACTTTATACCCAGTACTCCCCTGCTTCATACCCAGTACTCCTACTTCATACCCAGTACTCCTACTTCATACCCAGTACACTCCTACTTCATACCCAGTACTCCCACTTCATACCCAGTACTCCCGCTTCATACCCAGTACTCCCCTGCTTCATACCCAGTACTCCCGCTTCATACCCAGTACTCCCCTGCTTCATACCCAGTACTCCCGCTTCATACCCAGTACTCCTACTTCATACCCAGTACACTCCTGCTTCATACCCAGTACTCCTACTTCATACCCAGTACTCCCCTGCTTCACACCCAGTACTCTCACTTCATACCCAGTACTCCAACTTCACACCCAGTACTCCCCTGCTTCATACCCAGTACACTCTCACTTCATACCCAGTACTCCCCTGCTTCATACCCAGTACTCCCGCTTCATACCCATTACTCCCCTGCTTCATACCCAGTACTCCTACTTCATACCCAGTACTCCCACTTCATACCCAGTACTCCCCTGCTTCATACCCAGTACTCCCCTGCTTCATACCCAGTACTCCCGCTTCATACCCAGTACTCCCGCTTCACACCCAGTACTCTCACTTCATACCCAGTACTCCCACTTCATACCCAGTACTCCTACTTCATACCCAGTACTCCCACTTCATACCCATTACTTCCGCTTCATACCCAGTACTCCCCTGCTTCATACCCAGTACTCCCGCTTCATACCCAGTACTCCTACTTCATACCCAGTACTCCCGCTTCATACCCAGTACTCCCGCTTCAAACCCAGTACTCCCGCTTCACACCCAGTACTCCCGCTTCACACCCAGTACTCCCGCTTCATACCCAGTACTCCCACTTCACACCCAGTACTCTCACTTCATACCCAGTACTCCCACTTCATACCCAGTACACTCCCACTTCACACCCAGTACTCTCACTTCATACCCAGTACTCCCCTGCTTCATACCCAGTACACTCTCACTTTATACCCAGTACTCCCCTGCTTCATACCCAGTACTCCTACTTCATACCCAGTACACTCCTACTTCATACCCAGTACTCCCACTTCATACCCAGTACTCCCGCTTCATACCCAGTACTCCCCTGCTTCATACCCAGTACTCCCGCTTCATACCCAGTACTCCCCTGCTTCATACCCAGTACTCCCGCTTCATACCCAGTACTCCTACTTCATACCCAGTACACTCCTGCTTCATACCCAGTACTCCTACTTCATACCCAGTACTCCCCTGCTTCATACCCAGTACTCCCACTTCATACCCAGTACTCCCACTTCACACCCAGTACTCCCACTTCACACCCAGTACTCTCACTTCATACCCAGTACTCCCGCTTCATACCCAGTACTCCCGCTTCATACCCATTACTCCCCTGCTTCATACCCAGTACTCCTACTTCATACCCAGTACTCCCACTTCATACCCAGTACTCCCGCTTCATACCCAGTACTCCCCTGCTTCATACCCAGTACTCCCCTGCTTCATACCCAGTACTCCCGCTTCATACCCAGTACTCCCGCTTCATACCCAGTACTCCCGCTTCATACCCAGCACTCCCGCTTCATACCCAGTACTCCTGCTTCATACCCAGTACTCCTACTTCATACCCAGTACACTCCCACTTCATACCCAGTACTCCCACTTCATACCCATTACTCCCCTGCTTCATACCCAGTACTCCCACTTCATACCCATTACTCCCCCGCTTCATACCCAGTACTCCCCTGCTTCATACCCAGTACTCCCGCTTCATACCCAGTACTCCTACTTCATACCCAGTACTCCCCTGCTTCATACCCAGTACTCCTACTTCATACCCAGTACTCCCGCTTCATACCCAGTACACTCCTACTTCATACCCAGTACTCCCCTGTTTCATACCCAGTACTCCCGCTTCATACCCAGTACTCCTACTTCATACCCAATACTCCCACTTCACACCCAGTACTCTCACTTCATACCCAGTACTCCTACTTCACACCCAGTACTCTCACTTCATACCCATTACTCCCCTGCTTCATACCCAGTACTCCCCTGCTTCATACCCAGTACTCCCACTTCATACCCAGTACTCCCGCTTCATACCCAGTACTCCCGCTTCATACCCAGTACTCCCGCTTCATACCCATTACTCCCCCGCTTCATACCCAGTACTCCCCTGCTTCATACCCAGTACTCCCGCTTCATACCCAGTACTCCTACTTCATACCCAGTACTCCCCTGCTTCATACCCAGTACACTCTCACTTCATACCCAGTACTCCCCTGCTTCATACCCAGTACTCCTACTTCATACCCAGTACTCCCCTGCTTCATACCCAGTACTCCTACTTCATACCCAGTACTCCCACTTCACACCCAGTACTCCCACTTCACACCCAGTACTCCCCTGCTTCATACCCAGTACTCCCGCTTCATACCCAGTACTCCCGCTTCATACCCAGTACTCCCCTGTTTCATACCCAGTACTCCCGCTTCACACCCAGTACTCCCACTTCACACCCAGTACTCCCGCTTCATACCCAGTACTCCTGCTTCATACCCAGTACTCCCACTTCATACCCAGTACTCCCCTGTTTCATACCCAGTACTCCCGCTTCACACCCAGTACTCCCGCTTCACACCCAGTACTCCCGCTTCATACCCAGTACTCCCGCTTCATACCCAGTACTCCCGCTTCATACCCAGTACTCCCCTGCTTCATACCCAGTACTCCTACTTCATACCCAGTACACTCCTACTTCATACCCAGTACTCCCACTTCACACCCAGTACTCCCCTGCTTCATACCCAGTACTCCCGCTTCATACCCAGTACTCCCGCTTCATACCCAGTACTCCCCTGCTTCATACCCAGTACTCCCGCTTCATACCCAGTACTCCCCTGCTTCATACCCAGTACTCCCGCTTCATACCCAGTACTCCCGCTTCATACCCAGTACTCCCGCTTCATACCCAGTACTCCCCTGCTTCATACCCAGTACTCCCACTTCATACCCAGTACTCCTACTTCATACCCAGTACTCCCACTTCATACCCATTACTTCCGCTTCATACCCAGTACTCCCGCTTCATACCCAGTACTCCCGCTTCATACCCAGTACTCCCCTGCTTCATACCCAGTACTCCCGCTTCATACCCAGTACTCCCCTGCTTCATACCCAGTACTCCCGCTTCATACCCAGTACTCCTACTTCATACCCAGTACTCCCCTGCTTCATACCCAGTACTCCTACTTCATACCCAGTACACTCCTGCTTCATACCCAGTACTCCTACTTCATACCCAGTACTCCCCTGCTTCATACCCAGTACTCCCACTTCATACCCAGTACTCCCACTTCACACCCAGTACTCCCACTTCACACCCAGTACTCTCACTTCATACCCAGTACTCCCGCTTCATACCCAGTACTCCCGCTTCATACCCATTACTCCCCTGCTTCATACCCAGTACTCCCCTGCTTCATACCCAGTACTCCCACTTCATACCCAGTACTCCCGCTTCATACCCAGTACTCCCCTGCTTCATACCCAGTACTCCCGCTTCATACCCAGTACTCCCCTGCTTCATACCCAGTACTCCCGCTTCATACCCAGTACTCCCGCTTCATACCCAGTACTCCCGCTTCATACCCAGCACTCCCGCTTCATACCCAGTACTCCCACTTCATACCCAGTACTCCTACTTCATACCCAGTACTCCTACTTCATACCCAGTACACTCCCACTTCATACCCAGTACTCCCACTTCATACCCATTACTCCCCTGCTTCATACCCAGTACTCCCACTTCATACCCATTACTCCCCTGCTTCATACCCAGTACTCCCGCTTCATACCCAGTACTCCCGCTTCATACCCAGTACTCCCGCTTCATACCCAGTACTCCCGCTTCATACCCATTACTCCCCTGCTTCATACCCAGTACTCCTACTTCATACCCAGTACTCCCACTTCATACCCAGTACTCCCGCTTCATACCCAGTACTCCCACTTCATACCCAGTACTCCCACTTCATACCCAGTACTCCCCTGCTTCATACCCAGTACTCCCACTTCACACCCAGTACTCCCAGGAGAGACTCTGATTTAACCATCAGTTGTTTATTTCAGTGTGTTTTTACCCCCGGTGTATAGTGGAGATGAGGCTCAGAACACCTCTGTTACCCCTCAGCACTTCTCTGCTATCAGCTCTGTTCCTGTTCCTGTGTTTATCCCTCAGGTTTATAAAAATCCATAACATTCTCTCACACAAGAAGTGCATCAGCCTATCATTTTCTCTTTCTAACACTCACACACGCACTCTGACACACACACACACACACACACACACTCTGACACACACACACACACACACACACTCTGACACACACACACACTCTGACACACACACACACACTCTGACACACACACACACACACTCTGACACACACACACACACTCTGACACACACACACACACACACTCTGACACACACACACACACACTGACACACACACACATGCACACACACACACACACACATTCACACACTCACATTCACACACACACACACACATTCACACACTCACATTCAC
>NC_080736.1:17192058-17207058 GCF_019097595.1 Hemibagrus wyckioides | reverse complement strand
ATCAAAGAGCAGATTATTGATCAAAGAACAGATTATTGATCAAAGAGCAGATTACTGATCAAAGAGCAGATTATTGATCAAATAGCAGATTATTGATCAAATAGCAGATTATTGATTCTGTTTTAGATGTTTTAGATGTTTTTATTCTATTGCCGGCTCATTTCTCAGTGTTCTAGTAATCAATGCCTACATTGAGAAGATCACTGGCAGTAGAAGGAGCTGGGGATGAGTCACATGCTCCAGAAACAGGATGAATAATCTCAGATTAGCTGTGTTGCAATCTTCTCACAAGAAAAAGTGGATCATCACAACTGTAATGATGTGTTCTCTGTGTTGATCACATTCCTCTGATTGTTTGGAGTTTCAGTCTTGAACTGGTTCCAGGTCTGTGGTCATCGTTGGGATTCTCTGTCGTGTCTCTGGCTTTCTCTCGTCTTTTTCCTGTCTGTCTGTCAGGCCTCCATCTGCCCTCACCTGGACGTGTCTTGGGGATTAGTGGGGCTCAGTTGCGTGTGTGTGTGTGTGGTGATGTTCCATCTGGCCTTGTCCTGTCTCTGGACACTCTCCCTCTGGCATGGTCTGCTCCTCCATCCCCCTCTTCTTTATGAGAATTTCCTGGTGGAGAAGCCAGCATGGGAAAAGACCAGGAGTCACGTCTTCTCATTAGAAGAATCTAAAGTGACGTTGTGAGAAAATGGCGTCATGTTTGACTCCACAGCATCAAGTCTTTATTCTGTTCCAGCTTTATGCTAGCGATTGATTTGCAAGCCTTTAACGTTATTTACTGCAGCTTTCTGCTAGCTTGGCAGAACAGTGTGTCTGTATCGCTTATACAATTAGCTCATAGATGCCAGAAATCAGACATTTGCACTCGTAAGTATCAGATAATGGTGTGCTGTGTAGCTGCATGAACAGTGAAGGGGCGCCATTCATTTTGGGAATCATGCTTTTTCTACTGTCTGTGTCTGTCTGAGAGAAAGGGAAGATACTGTGTTGTTCCCACTGACCTGATGTTAGAGATTAACAAAAGGCTTTGTTTGATTTCTTGAATCTCTCTCTCTCTCTTCCTCTTCCTCTGTCTCTCTGTTGATGAGATGTTTCCTGTGATATTGTTCCATCTCTGTGTTCAGTCAGGTGTCGGGTCTCTGTCCCTCTTCCCTCTGACTATTCCACTTCTGCTCCTCGTGTTTTGTCCTGGTCAGGATCAGATTGGTCTAAATCTGAAGTCACTCCTTCTGACATTGGGCTAGTTTTAAATCTCTCAGCGTCCCCCCTGCGACGGCTCGGTCTCGTCCCAATTCCGTGACTCTCTGAGGCCCTTCTTCGTATCTCTGCTTCCTGTCCTGTCCTTGATCTGGGATGAGTCTCTCCCACTGCGTCCTGTGGGATAACTCTGGCTGAGCTGCTGTGGTGATGTCACTTTGATCATTTCTTTGGCCCTGTCTTATATCTGGCATTTGTCCCCTTGACTTATCCTTTCCCTGATTACTCCCACTGGCTTTGTCTCATCTTTGTGATTGCTCCCTTTGGCCTTGTCTCACTTCTGTGATCGCTCCCTTTGGCCTTGTCCTTTTTTTTGTGCAGAAACATGACAATTTAATTTCCACTGAGCAGAAGGTTCAGCTGGAGCTGTCACACTCTCAGGGTTAAACATGGCCTACATTCACAGGGGACAGGATGAGTATGTGTGTGTGTGTGTGTGAATACATTATTGATTTTGTAATTGATTCTTATTAAAGTAACATAATACAAGACGGTGATTCAGAACAGAGTGTGTATTGATGAAGTGAAGCTCTATGCAGGACAATGTGATGATGATCATTATTAGTGTTGAGTCGACGGTGTCTGCACTATTGTGTTCGGCAGTAATGGTGTGTTTGCCTGGAGCTTCTCCCAGTGTGTGTTCTTCTCCAGCTTTTCCAAGCCGGTGGTGGTGCTGGTGGTATCACCCAGTGGAAAGGGGCAAATGAAACAGAATTTAAAGCAGTGGGTGTCAGCGGTGAAGGAGACAGGAACGCTTTTTCAAAGGGCATCGCTCTTCATATTTATTTCTCTCCAAATAATTAAATTCCAAATCTTCTTGGTGTCCTACAGAGTTCAGAAGCATGCAAAATCAAAACGGCAATTAGAGAAAATACTGTTGATATCACAGCTTCAGCCTCCTGCAGGGAGAAATGACACGGCTGAGGAGAAGAGCGCGAGAGTACAAAGAGATCAGGGAAAGAAAAACCTGACTGAGACCGGGGTGATGTGGACCTCCAGATAAAGAGCTCAGGAGAATGTTCTCTAGGTATGATGTGTTGCTGGAACCCTGCTCCTAGAGGTTTAATGGCAGGTTAAACAGGTGGAGATCTGAGACACTCTTCTGGAGGATGAGATGAGACGAGTGTCAACACCTTCAGTCTACAGGAACGCTAACAGCCAAGTGTGGTTTAACACCCTGAATCAAATCCCCATTTCCTTTATCTCACAACCTAATGAGTAATGCAGGATAAGAAAGGGGGTTGGGGTGGGGGGTGGGGGGGTGCAGTGAGGAAGATAGGATGAAGGATGAAGGCAGGAGCACAGAGAGGAACAGAGAGAGTGTGAAGCAGAAGGAACCAGGAAGGGGAAAAGTAAAAAAAAAAGAGAGAGTGTAATTATTATAACCTGCTCTGGAGCAAAAATGCCTCAGGCTGTGTGTGTGTGTGTGTGTGTGTGTGTGTGTGTAATAAGGAAAATTCTGTCCACTATGTGATACACACAGATTAAGATGAATAAAGGGCAGAGTTGTGTTGTTGCCTGAAGCGATATAAGGAATACAGTGTGTGTGTGTGTGTGTGTGTGTGTGAGTGTGTGTGTGTGTGTGTGTGTGTGAGTGTGTGTGTGTGTGCTGAATAGGGAAAAATCTAAGATGCGATGAAGATGAAGAGATGAAAGTTTCTTTTATAAGCCTGACTTTCCAGCAAAAGAAAGTTTACATGGCTTTATAACTCTTTATAAGTCTCTCAGTCTGTCTGTCTGTCTGTCTGTCTGTCTGTCTACCTGCTTGCCTCTCTGCCTCTCTGTCTGTCTGCTTGCTTTTCTGTCTGTCTCTCTGTTTGCCTCTCTGTCTGTCTATGTGCCTCTGTCTGTCTGACTGACGAATTTATCCTCCACCTAACACACACACACACACACACATACACACACAAAGGTGAGAGAGAGAGAGAGAGAGAGAGAGAGAGGAGGTGGAGATGTAACTCAGTTTCAGGCTGTGAAATGAGATTCAGAGGTGTGACCAGAGCCATATAATAATTGTGCACTGTGTGTGTGTGTGTGTATTTATTATTGTACAAAGTAATTGAAAATAAAAACAGAAGCAACAGGAGTCTAATTGTAGCTGTAAATGTATGCATCTCTAAAAGTACAGCAGTGAGAATGCCACACTGCACACCAACTACACTGACACAGAGATCCTGCGTTCTGATTGGTCAGGAGTATTTCTATAACAGCAGCTTGGACTGTTGTGCAGCTCTACAACACAGGATGTTATTGTTTCCATAGCAACAGCTATAGAAATATCTTTCTAAATGTAATAATTGAAAAAATTTGAAGTAAAACAGTCAGGGGGAGGGGTTAAATGCTATACAACGATAAAGACACTGTGGGGGTGGGGTTAAATGTTACACGCTGTTAAAGACACTGTGGGGGTGGGGTTAAATGTTACATGCTGTTAAAGACACTGTGGGGTGGGGTTAAATGTTACATGCTGTTAAAGACACTGTGGGGGTGGGGTTAAATGTTACACGCTGTTAAAGACACTGTGGGGGTGGGGTTAAATGTTACATGCTGTTAAAGACACTGTGGGGGTGGGGTT
Source organism: Hemibagrus wyckioides (assembly GCF_019097595.1). Taxonomy (NCBI): domain Eukaryota; kingdom Metazoa; phylum Chordata; class Actinopteri; order Siluriformes; family Bagridae; genus Hemibagrus; species Hemibagrus wyckioides. Next base: position 17,203,220 of record NC_080736.1, on the reverse strand, counting down.
AAATGTTACATGCTGTTAAAGACACTGTGGGGTGGGGTTAAATGTTACATGCTGTTAAAGACACTGTGGGGGTGGGGTTAAATGTTACACGCTGTTAAAGACACTGTGGGGGTGGGGTTAAATGTTACACGCTGTTAAAGACACTGTGGGGGGGTGGGGTTAACTGTTACATGCTGTTAAAGACACTGTGGGGGTGGGGTTAAATGTTACACGCTGTTAAAGACACTGTGGGGGTGGGGTTAAATGTTACACGCTGTTAAAGACACTGTGGGGGTGGGGTTAAATGTTACACGCTGTTAAAGACACTGTGGGGGTGGGGTTAAATGTTACACGCTGTTAAAGACACTGTGGGGGTGGGGTTAAATGTTACATGCTGTTAAAGACACTGTGGGGGTGGGGTTAAATGTTACATGCTGTTAAAGACACTGTGGGGGTGGGGTTAAATGTTACATGCTGTTAAAGACACTGTGGGGGTGGGGTTAAATGTTACATGCTGTTAAAGACACTGTGGGGGTGGGGTTAAATGTTACATGCTGTTAAAGACACTGTGGGGGTGGGGTTAAATGTTACATGCTGTTAAAGACACTGTGGGGGTGGGGTTAAATGTTACATGCTGTTAAAGACGCTGTGGGGGTGGGGTTAAATGTTACATGCTGTTAAAGACACTGTGGGGGCGGGGTTATGAATGATTCCACAGATGCACTGACTCTGAGCACTGTAAATACTGCAGTACTGGACACATCTACACCTGACACTAATGAGTGTTTATAAGCAGTATTAAACACTGCTGGTCTTTTTATCAGCTTCTCCAATCGAGTGTTGATTCCTGCTTTTGAACATGAACAGTTTCTTAAGAGAACACTTCCCCTAAATCAGGTCCTTCCAATAAGCCACCATTATAAACCAAATGCTGTTGCTCATAAACACAGCAGAAACACGGAGCTTGTTTTTATTGCGTGCTTCATTTGCATTTTATGAGTTCTGTCCTGTGAATACAAAGGCTGTAAACTCAATTACTCTTTAAAAAAAAGAGAGAAAACTTCAATTATCTGGAGCAATCGAGCTGCAAAGTGTGCAGTGTTATTAACACTCATATTGCTGTTAGAAATGCATGGAATTAATATTCACTCCTCAGAACATTAGGGTTTCATTTTTTCTGCAGTAAAGCACTCATTTCTTTCTTTTCTCCTTTTTTTGACAGATGCTGAGGTGAAACTGGCAGAACTGCACAAATATCTCACCACTTTCAACCAATTTTGAAGAAGAGTGAGGTGAAAAGGTTAGAGGTCATGAGTCACTTCATTGGAGATTGATGCTATAAACCTTTAATGTGGAACTCTTAAGATGGGGACATTGTTTTTTGCTTTGTGCCTCTGACAGCGTTGATTGCCCTAAGGACATCTATTTCCTGAAACTGTGTCTTTTTAATCCTTTGGCTACCTCTTGACTGAGGCCACTTTTTCCTTTTTTAAGCGATAATCTCTTCTTTTTGCTCTCAATCAAAGTAAATCCAACTCTTACTCAGAAAAAATGGCCACAAGAACATTCAGCCTCTCTAAATCCTCTTCCCATGCCCTCTCATTCATTTTTCTTACCCTATTTTTCCTCCCACTACCAATATTAGTGAGAGGTGACTGCTGGCTTATTGAGGGCGATAAAGGCTACGTCTGGTTAGCGATCTGCAGCCAGAACCAACCACCATTCGAAACGATCCCCCAGCACATTAACAACACTGTGCACGACCTGCGTCTGAATGACAACAAGCTGAAGGCCATCTTTTTCAGCTCCATGAGTCGTTTCACGAACCTCACCGATCTCAATCTCACCAAAAATGAGATCTCCTACATTGAGGATGGTGCCTTTGCAGGACAGGCGAACCTTCAAGTGCTACAACTGGGTTACAACAAGCTAACAAACCTAACAGAAGGGATGCTTAGAGGCCTGGGAAGAATGCAGTGCTTGTTTTTGCAGCACAACCTCATTGAAGTGATTGCAGCCAATGCTTTTTGGGAGAGTCCCAATCTGAGCAGCCTTGACCTGTCCTCCAACAAGCTGGCCAAGCTGGACCAGTCCACATTCACAGTTCTCGGACGTCTAATGGTGTGTGAACTGGCAGGGAATCCTTTTCATTGTGGCTGTGAGCTATACAGCTTCCTAAACTGGCTGGATGCCTTTAATAATGTCACACACACCTACGACAGGCTGCAATGTGAAACCCCTAAGGAACTTTCTGGATATCCTTTGCTAAGTCCGGTTGCCAGCCACATCCGCAATGCCCATTCTATCTTATCATCCATTTGCAAAGATGGAGTCATTATTCCTGGGATGACCTCCCTGCCTCCAGATTTGGATTCTTCTGGATTAGGTCCAGATATCCCGGATCAGATGGGACCATATCATCAACCCACAACCTCATCAACTGCGATTCCATCTTACAGCCCTAGCATCAGGCTTCATTCTGTTTCACTGTCATCAGCTTCGTTACTGGTTCAGATCCCTCGTCCTTACAGCAAGATGTATATCCTGGTACAGTACAACCACAGCTATGTGTCTGATATCATGAACCTGAAGAAAAAGAAAGAGATAGTCACACTCAACACACTGAAACCCCACACAGATTACACCTTTTGTGTAGCCTCAATTCGTAATTCACAGAGATATAACCACACTTGTTTAAATTTTGCCACAAGATCTCCAGGACCTGATGACCTGCGTGCTGGGCCGTCGACCACCACCCACTACATAATGACCATTCTGGGCTGTCTGTTTGGCATGGTCATCGTGTTGGGTTTGGTGTACTACTGCCTACGCAGGCGGCGCATTCAGGAGGAGAAAGAGAACTCTATTAGTGTCAAGAAAACTATCTTAGAAATGCGGTATGGCCCTGAGGCAGCAGCCGCAGCTGCCAAAGACCCCTCAGTTTTGCAAAAGCTCCAGGAACAAGTTCACCATCAGCACTACCACAGCAAGTTGTCCCAGTCCACTTCATCTAGCATGGGAATGCTCCACAGTTCTGCCAACACAAGCTCCTCTCGACTCTCAACACTTCCCCAGACCGACAAGTTGGCCACTGCATTCTCAGAGGCCGTTACCAGCAGCAAGGGCAACTACATGGATGTGAGAGGGGAGGAACGTATAAAGGATGGAGCGATGCCAGTTTTAGAGGGCGAGATAAGGCGGGAGGTAAATGGAATAGATGCAGGAGAAGAGGACTCTGACGATGGTGGGCGGGGATCAACATCTGAGATCTCTACCATTGCAAAGGAGGTGGACAAAGTAAACCAGATCATCAACAACTGCATTGATGCACTAAAATTAGACTCTGGAGTTGCAGTCACCACAGCAGAAAAATCCTCCCCTCCACTTCCACAGTGTAGCACTTCCTCCTCCAGAGGACTCATCCCACTTTCTCCGACAACGACAGACACATGCCCAATCATGTCTTCTCCTAAAATCCCCCATCTACCCCCTGTGCCTCTTGTTATGCCTCTGTCAGAGAGACCAGGAATCAGTGGAGGTGGTTTTCTATCCCCACCCTACAGGGACCCGCCTCCTGTTACAGCAGCACGCCCTCTACAGCGGCAACTGAGTGCTGATGCAGCTGTTGTTGCTCTCAATGTGAAGAATCGCTGTGGTGTTTCCTCCGGAATGGCCAGTAAGAACACTAGGGTCTTTAGCTTAGATGTTCCTGAGCCTCGGAGTCCAGATTCCTGCAAGTTTCCAGAAAAAGGCAGTCCTGTTCGGTGCGGGGAGCCCCTAAATAGGCTCCCTCTGGTGGGGGTTCAAGGGGGCAATAATAGCAGGGGAGAAGGTGGCAACGGGGGAGGAGGGGGAGCCGGTGGTGGCAGTGGTGGTTCGGGTGGATGTGGTGGTGTAGTTCCAGCTCAACAGCACCTCCTGGAGGTGCACCCAGACTACCACTGCTCAGAGCACCGACACTCCTTCCCCGCTCTCTACTATGAGGGTGCCGCCGACTCCCCTGCCCAGAAGGCTTCTTTCCTAAAGCCCCTCTCTCGCACCAAGAGGGACACTGCCTATTCCCAGCTCTCGCCACGGCACCACAACTACTCGGGATACTCGTCCAGCCCCGAGTACACATCTGAGACCACCCTGAAGATCTGGGAGCGTTTTCGTCCTTACAAAAAGAGCCCTCGCCAGGACGCCTACATAGCGGCCGGGCATGCGCTTCGGAAGAAAGTGCAGTTTGCGAAAGATGAGGATTTGCATGACATTCTTGACTTTTGGAAAGGGGTGTCTGCACAGCAGAAACTGTAAATCGACTGAGTGGCACTACGGCACACGGCTGCAGAGAAGAGAGAAGTGGTTCTTGAGAAAGCTAAGTACTTTGGTCTTCAAGTGCATCCACAGAGACAAGCGTTTGAATGAAGTCTGGATTACACACAGTATCATAAAAGTGTTGGGAAAGAGTAGATCATTAATTGATCAACATTGCACATGAAATTGGGTACTTAAGGAGAGTTCAGAATGACCAAATTTCATGGCTGAAACTTTTTATTTGTGTTGTCTGCAATCATTCCAGTTTAATTGGAAAAGGAAAACATACTCCAGTAAGTGGTATTAGTGGTATTTATGTTATCTTGGCTAGGTTTAGGGACAACAATAAGGCATGGTTATTTTGTTAATTGTTCTCAGCTTTAATTGAAAAGAGAAATAGCAGGTTTGAATTTAGCACAGGGCAAATTCTGTAAAGCCTGCTCCATCTGTTCAGCCACTCTATTCAGTCTAAGCATGCTCATTGATTCGTGACATCTACACATGTTTCTCCCAGTGCATTGGGCTTGCTTTTCATTGCACAGGCAGAGAATTGCTTATACTTTACATTCAGGAAGCATAGCAGCTCATATTGAAGCTGTTATTTATTTATTTGTTTATTTTATTTATTTATTTATTTATCCTCTCTTGTAGCACAGCCAGGTCTAATTTATTACTTTCCAGATTTTGCCTGGGAGATTTGCTGTTCATTTGTGATTCCGGAACAAATGCTACCAAAATGTAAGAGGACTGTAGGGGATTTGAGCGAAGAAAAATTAAATTAAAAAGAGGATCTGGGTGTGACGGTGCTCTGACAGAAGAGGCACAGGCTTTACGAAACAGCAGCCTTCGATTTGTACAGTTGTACATCGTAACACAGATACTTATGCTAATGCAAATGCTATGTTTTTGTCATTACTCTGACATGTGTGTTATTTCCAGTTAGTTCTGTGATGAACGATGCATAAGATGGATGCTTATATAATGTAGTCTTACTCTTTTAATTGGAACGAGATTGAGAAACTAGTCGTGAATATTCTTTTAGTTGATTTGTCCAGGTGCAGCAGGTCAATGAGGCTTGCTAACTTATCTAAGGTTATCTAAGGTTTTTATATCGATTATAATTATTTCAATAACCCGGCATGATCGATTACATTTTCTTCTTTTCCTGCATTCCTTCCAATCCTTTAGCGACTCACACTAGCTCTACTCAGAATTGGATCTTTTTTGAAATCAGGCACTGTTATACGGAATACCGGGAGAACCTTATCCGGAATAATGGGGTAAATGAAGTACCCTTCTGGCGGTAAGGTTTTACAGGGGTGACTTTGTGAAAGTGCTGATATTAACACTGCCACACTCAACATGTGATTAGAATTAATTGTGCATAGTCCAGCGAGGTCCATACCCACAATGCACCCCTGGTGTCTCCAACTGATTCCTAGATGACCGAAATACCAGGAGACCAGAGGCACTAATGAATTGGATAAGTGATTAAATCACAGCAGATGTGAACTCTGTGGCCATCAAAATCCTATGCCAGGCCTCCTGACCTGCACTCGGCTTGCTAATGCAGGACTTAGTAAGGTAGCTAGCTGGCTTAAAAGTCAGTTGTGCTGCAAAATATCAGATTTCTGTATGACTAAACATCTGAGAGCAAACTCACTGTGGCATCAGGTTTTAGTCTGGTTAATTACTCTATATTGATCCTTTGACAAGTGTGTTCAGGGCAGGGCATTTAGGGCGGACTGAAATACGTCCAGCGCAGGTGAAACAAGTCAGCATCGCATGTGTATACGGATCGATATGGCGTAATTGAGAATTGACGCAGCCAGAATCCCCCTGGGCACCATTTCAAAACCAAATTCATATTAGAGAGTCTAAAGGATAGGTCCGGTTTTAGAGTCATTTTTACCTTAAACAAGTTTTCTGTAATTGGATATAAGACCTGAGCAGAGTTCTATTGCCCCTGAGAGCTCTCACATCAGAGTTAATAAGATTTAATCCAAGCATTAATGTACACGCTTAGCAGGAGTCTAATTCAAGCTGTGTAAGATGAAAGGACTGTTTTCATTTCCTTCTTATAGTTAAAGATATAAAATGTGCTGGTGTGATTAACACTGCCACAATGAAATTTCATATGATTACAGTTCAGTGTAGAGTCTAAAGTCAGGTCATTACATAGAATGCACTTCAGGAGGGAGGAAATGAGGCCACAGAGCAAGGAACTGCTCAGCGCATAAGGACCCTGACACACCAACCCCACCAACCCCCTTAGCAACAACCACCCCACCAACCCCACCCTGGGGTAAAGGGCAGCAGCACACCTGAGAGCTGCTGAATTACTCTCCACACCAGCAGGGGCAGTGCTCTGTGTTCATGATCACAGTGTCATAGAAAGAATAAACCCCATAATCCTGCACTAATCCTCATAACTAGCAAACCTTCAAGGTGATGGTACATGTAGCCAAGCACACAGGACTAATCCCCATTGTTACACCACCGTACATGTGTTTAAAGGTGTTATAGGGTGTTTTCATACTAGAGTGCACAGTTTGGGGTGGGGCTTGTCTGTTTTTCACTCCTGTGATTCACATGATGTAGGGCAGTTCATCAGGTCATCTGTTTTTATTTGCTTCATTTATACTTTTTAGAGCCGTCGTCCGTCTTCATGCAGGGATTCCTGCAAATAAGGAGATGAGATTTTTGAAATTTCCACCATCAGTGCAAACACTCACACCAGTTGAAACAGGAAGTAGTGTGATGAGTGGAACCAATCACGTTACTCGATGTGTAAACTGGAAAGTGACTTAAGACACTGTACAGTACATTCTCTCTCAGCATCTCATCTGTTCACCAATTAGCTGACACTTATCCAAATGAGATGAGATCAGACTGAGCAGCAGAGATGAGATCAGACTGAGCAGCTGAGATGAGATCAGACTGATATGAAATTGGACTGAGCAGCTGAGATGAGAACAGTCACTTCCTGTACTGAACAGCCAATCAGAGAGCAGGTACACTGCTAATGAGGGTTGTGGTGTGTCAGGGTGCTTGGCTTTAACTCGTCTATTTTCAACATCAAAACAAGTCCAGTGGAAAAAAGTGGTGCTTTGCTGGTTAAAGTCTAACATCCAGGAGATCTAATCCAAATCCAATCAAACCCCTGAAGTTCTAAAGCTAAATTAGTGTAGAGTCAGGATCCTGAAACTCCCTCACACCGCTACTGACAAGCTACCGGATGCTAACTGTGACACAAATTAAAGAACAATCTACTTCATATGGTGGGAACACACACACACACACGCGCACACACACACACACACACAGTACACAGACTCGATACAGACACTTTTGTACAAACCTCATGTCTTATAGATGATGTTTACAGAGACTTGTGGTCTTAAGTGCTCCTTTGGAACGAGGATCTCAGCGAGAGGAGAACCAAACACTGACAAAAAACTCCAACTCTTCATAATTTCATTGATTTATTTATTATTTATTTATTTATGATGATGTATTTATATAACTGTTAAGCTCTTTGAGTAATTCTGCATTTGTTGCTCTTCGTAATCTGATGATCTGTTTGTGAAACACTTAAGTAAAATGTCTGTTTTTTCCATAATGCCTCCTGATTAAAGGTTAAATATGAAGAATCATGAAATATTAAATTGTTAACGCACAAACACGCTGCACACACCTGTCCATTTTACATCAACAACACCGCGGAAATAATTAGAAATAAACCCTAAAGACAACTACACTTACACAGCAGTTCAGTGTGTGTGTGTGTGTGTGTGTGTGTGTGTGTATCACTTTCCCCTCTCACAGCTGAATTAGCGTGTAATGTTTAGCATTAGTGAGGGAATGAGGCTGTTATTTGTGTAGCCGCGGGCGTCTCTTTGTATCGGACAGTAACACAGCTGTAACGCTTTCTCTCTCAGCTTTAATCTCATCTCACTGATCATCACATCCACTGCCGAGAGAGAGAAATAACACTCTTTCATTTTATATCTCTTTCATTTTATCGTCTTATTTCTCACTACCAGCAGGTGTGTGTGTGTGTGTCTTGTGTTTAAACCAACTCGGCTGCTCTGTTATTAAATTAAAATGAAATCTTCCTGAAATCTGTGATGTCACTGAGCAAACCAAATATCTGGCTAATACTGGATAATAATAATAATAATAATAATAATAATAATAATAATAATAATAATAATAATAATAATAATGAAAAAAAGATTCTTTTCTTTCTAACAAACAGCAGAACTGAATTTCATCCTAACTTTTCAGCTGTAAAAAGCCAGGACAGGTCCAAGCATCACAGCGTGTAAATGAGGAAGAGCTCAACACAGGATGTGATACAGGACGTTATAAAGGATGTGATACAGGACCTGATGCAGGATGTGGCGCAGGGCTCAATAAGGGACGTTATAAAGGACATGACACAGGAGGTGACACAGGACGTTATAAAGGACATGATTCAGGACGATATAACGGATGTGATGCAGGAGGTGATGCAGGATGTGACGCAGGACATTATTACAGACATGATGCAGGACATGATGCAGGATGTGGCGCAGGATATAATAAAGGACGTAATAAAGGACATGACACAGGAGGTGACACAGGATGTTATAAGGGACGTGATGCAGGACATGACACAGGACGTTATTAGGAACATGACTCAGGACGTCATAAAGGACATGACACAGGACGTTATGATGGACATGACGCAGGACTATATAATGGATGTGATGCAGGGCGTTATAAAGGACGTGACGCAGGACGTTATAAAGGACGTGACGCAGGACGTTATAAAGGACGTGATGCAGGACGTTATAAAGGACGCGATGCAGGACGTTATAAAGGATGTGACGCAGGACGTTTTGAAGGACATGATGCAGGATGTTATGAAGGATGTGACGCAGGACATTATGAAGGACATGACGCAGGACGTTATGAACTATGTGACGCAGGACATTATAAAGGATGTGACGCAGGACGTTATGAAGTATGTGACGCAGGACATTATAAAGGACGTGACGCAGGATGTTATAAAGGACATGACGCAGGACATTATGAAGGACATGTTGCAGGACGTTATGAAGGACGTGACACACGATGTGATACAGGATGTGATACAGGACGTTATAAAGGACATGACGCAGGACGTTATAAAGGACGTGTTGCAGGACGTTATAAAGGACGTGACGCAGGATGTTATGAAGGACGTGTTGCAGGACGTTATAAAGGACGTGACGCAGGATGTTATGAAGGACGTGTTGCAGGACGTTATGAAGGATGTGACGCAGGACATTATAAAGGACGTGTTGCAGGACGTGATGCAGGACGTTAACAAGGAAGTGACGCAGGACGTTATAAAGGACTTGTTGTAGGACGTTATGAAGGATGTGACACACGACATAATACAGAACGTGACACAGGACGTGATACAGGTCGTCATACAGGATGTGACACAGGACGTGATACAGAACGTGACACAGGACGTGATACAGGACGTGATACAGGATGTGACACAGGACGTGATACAGAACGTGACACAGGACGTGATACAGGACGTGATACAGGATGTGACACAGGACGTGATACAGAACGTGACACAGGACGTGATACAGGACGTGATACAGGATGTGACACAGGACGTGATACAGAACGTGACACAGGACGTGATACAGGAAGTGATACAGGTCGTGATACAGAACGTGACACAGGATGTGATACAGGACGAGATATAGGACATGATACAGGATGAGATATAGGACGTGATACAGGATGCTAAAGTCACGTGATGTTTTTAAGATCAACTTTCAGAACAACAATGGAGCTGTAGTTACCTTTTCACTAAAACTATTTAAAAGCTAAAAAAGTGAATCATTTGAAGTTTGTGTTTCAGGATCATCTACAGCTACAGCTTAAGAAAGAGCATATTACACACACACATACACACACACACACACACATACACACACACGTACACACACACACACACCCACACACACGTACACACACACACACATACACACACACACACGTACACACACACACACACACACACACACGTAAACACACACACACACACGTACACACACACACATACACACACACACGTACACACACACACACACACACACGTACACACACACACACATACACACACACGCACACACGTATACACACACACACACACACACACGTACACACACACACACGTACACACACACACACACACACACACACACATACACACACACACACACATACACACACGTACACACACACACACACACACGTACACACACACACACACATACACACACACGTACACACACACACACACACACACACGTACACACACACACACACGTACACACACACACACACACATACACACGTACACACACACACACACATACACACGTACACACACACACACACACACATACACACACACACATACACACACACACACACACACACACACACACACACGTACACATGTGGGCGGAGCTCCTGCTGTTATACAGACCGGAGTTAATCAGCACATCTCCAGGGTTCTACAGTCTATAGAACCTCTAAAATTCTTTCATCTCTTGGATCCACACAGTGCATTATGGGAGCATCCTGTAGGAAGCCAGAGCAGTGCATTGTGGGACAGGAGGAGTGTGTAGGAGGTTCTACAGAGTTTCAGATCTGATTATGTACTGGCTCTGTGAGCAGTGTGTGGGTTCAGACATATGGAAGGTGTTTCTATTAATGTAGCCTTACAATTAAATGACTTGTACAGACCTGCTGCTGGATCCTGGGCTCTTCAGCAGCTTTACAGCATATAGATTACCCAGAATGCATTGCTGCAACCTCCAGGGTAG
>NC_080736.1:17167058-17174558 GCF_019097595.1 Hemibagrus wyckioides | reverse complement strand
ACACACAGATCCCCACACACAGATCCACACACACAGATCCACACACACAGATCCACACACACAGATCCACACACACAGATCCACACACAGATCCACACACACAGATCCACACACAGATCCACACACAGATCCACACACACAGATCCACACACACAGATCCACACACACAGATCCACACACACAGATCCACACACACAGATCCACACACAGATCCACACACACAGATCCACACACAGATCCACACACAGATCCACACACACAGATCCACACACAGATCCACACACACACAGATCCACACACACAGATCCACACACACAGATCCACACACAGATCCACACACACAGATCCACACACACAGATCCACACACACAGATCCACACACAGATCCACACACACAGATCCACACACACAGATCCACACACAGATCCACACACAGATCCACACACAGATCCACACACACAGATCCACACACACAGATCCACACACAGATCCACACACACAGATCCACACACACACAGATCCACACACACAGATCCACACACACAGATCCACACACAGATCCACACACACAGATCCACACACACACAGATCCACACACAGATCCACACACAGATCCACACACACAGATCCACACACACAGATCCACACACAGATCCACACACACAGATCCCCACACACAGATCCACACACACAGATCCACACACACAGATCCACACACACAGATCCACACACAGATCCACACACACAGATCCACACACAGAGATCCACACACAGATCCACACACACAGATCCACACACACAGATCCACACACAGATCCACACACACAGATCCACACACACAGATCCACACACAGATCCACACACACAGATCCACACACACAGATCCACACACACAGATCCACACACAGATCCACACACACAGATCCACACACAGATCCACACACACAGATCCACACACAGATCCACACACACAGATCCACACACAGATCCACACACAGATCCACACACACAGATCCACACACAGATCCACACACAGATCCACACACACAGATCCACACACAGATCCACACACAGATCCACACACACAGATCCACACACACACAGATCCACACACAGATCCACACACACAGATCCACACACACAGATCCACACACAGATCCACACACACAGATCCACACACACACAGATCCACACACACAGATCCACACACACAGATCCACACACACAGATCCACACACACAGATCCACACACAGATCCACACACACAGATCCACACACACAGATCCACACACAGATCCACACACACAGATCCACACACACACAGATCCACACACACAGATCCACACACACAGATCCACACACACACAGATCCACACACACAGATCCACACACAGATCCACACACACAGATCCACACACACAGATCCACACACACACAGATCCACACACACACAGATCCACACACACACAGATCCACACACACAGATCCACACACACAGATCCACACACACAGATCCACACACACACAGATCCACACACAGATCCACACACACAGATCCACACACAGATCCACACACAGATCCACACACACAGATCCACACACACACAGATCCACACACACACAGATCCACACACACACAGATCCACACACACAGATCCACACACAGATCCACACACACAGATCCACACACAGATCCACACACACAGATCCACACACACAGATCCACACACAGATCCACACACACAGATCCACACACACAGATCCACACACAGATCCACACACAGATCCACACACACAGATCCACACACACAGATCCACACACAGATCCACACACACAGATCCACACACAGATCCACACACAGATCCACACACACAGATCCACACACACAGATCCACACACACAGATCCACACACACAGATCCACACACAGATCCACACACACAGATCCACACACACAGATCCACACACACAGATCCACACACAGATCCACACACACAGATCCACACACACAGATCCACACACACAGATCCACACACACAGATCCACACACACAGATCCACACACACAGATCCACACACACAGATCCACACACAGATCCACACACAGATCCACACACACAGATCCACACACACAGATCCACACACAGATCCACACACAGATCCACACACACAGATCCACACACACAGATCCACACACACAGATCCACACACAGATCCACACACACAGATCCACACACACAGATCCAGACACACAGATCCACACACACAGATCCACACACACACAGATCCAGACACACAGATCCACACACACAGATCCACACACACACAGATCCACACACACAGATCCACACACACAGATCCACACACAGATCCACACACACAGATCCACACACACAGATCCACACACACAGATCCACACACACAGATCCACACACAGATCCACACACAGATCCACACACACAGATCCACACACACAGATCCACACACAGATCCACACACAGATCCACACACACAGATCCACACACAGATCCACACACAGATCCACACACACAGATCCACACACAGATCCACACACAGATCCACACACAGATCCACACACACAGATCCACACACAGATCCACACACAGATCCACACACAGATCCACACACACAGATCCACACACAGATCCACACACACAGATCCACACACACAGATCCACACACACAGATCCACACACAGATCCACACACACAGATCCACACACAGATCCACACAGAGATCCACACACAGAGATCCACACACAGAGATCCACACAGAGATCCACACAGAGATCCACACAGAGATCCACACACACACAGATCCACACACACAGATCCACACACACAGATCCCCACACAGAGATCCACACACAGATCCACACACAGATCCACACACAGATCCACACACAGATCCACACACACAGATCCCCACACACAGATCCACACACACAGATCCACACAGAGATCCACACACAGATCCACACACAGATCCACACACAGATCCACACAGAGATCCACACAGAGATCCACACACACAGATCCACACACAGATCCACACACAGAGATCCACACACAGAGATCCACACACAGAGATCCACACACAGAGATCCACACACACAGAGATCCACACACAGAGATCCACACACAGAGATCCACACACACACAGATCCACACACAGAGATACACACAGAGATCCACACACACAGATCCACACACACAGATCCACACACAGATCCACACACACAGATCCACACACACAGATCCACACACAGATACACACAGAGATCCACACACACAGATCCACACACAGATCCACACACAGATCCACACACACAGATCCACACACAGATCCACACACAGAGATCCACACAGAGATCCACACAGAGATCCACACACAGATCCACACAGAGATCCACACACAGATACACACAGACATCCACACACACAGATCCACACACACAGATCCACACACAGATCCACACACAGATCCACACAGAGATCCACACAGAGATCCACACAGAGATCCACACACACACAGATCCACACACACAGATCCACACACAGAGATCCACACACAGAGATCCACACACACAGATCCACACACAGATCCACACACAGAGATCCACACACACAGATCCACACACAGATCCACACACAGATCCACACACAGATCCACACACACAGATCCACACACACAGATCCACACACAGAGATCCACACACACAGATCCACACACAGAGATCCACACACAGAGATCCACACACAGATACACACAGAGATCCACACACACAGATCCACACACAGATCCACACACAGATCCACACACAGATCCACACACAGATCCACACACACAGATTCACACAGAGATCCACACAGAGATCCACACAGACATCCACACACACAGATCCACACACAGATCCACACAGAGATCCACACAGAGATCCACACAGAGATCCACACACACACAGATCCACACACACAGATCCACACACAGATCCACACACAGATCCACACACAGAGATCCACACACACACAGATCCACACACACAGATCCACACACACAGATCCACACACAGATCCACACACAGATCCACACACAGAGATCCACACACAGAGATCCACACACAGAGATCCACACAGAGATCCACACAGACATCCACACACACAGATCCACACACACAGATTCACACAGAGATCCACACAGAGATCCACACAGACATCCACACACACAGATCCACACACAGATCCACACAGAGATCCACACAGAGATCCACACAGAGATCCACACACACACAGATCCACACACACAGATCCACACACACAGATCCACACACAGATCCACACACAGATCCACACACAGAGATCCACACACAGAGATCCACACACAGAGATCCACACAGAGATCCACACAGAGATCCACACAGAGATCCACACACAGAGATCCACACACACACAGATCCACACACAGATCCACACACAGAGATCCACACACAGAGATCCACACACAGATACACACAGAGATCCACACACAGATCCACACACACAGATCCACACACACAGATCCACACACACAGATCCACACACACAGATCCACACACAGATAGCAGAACACTTCAGTTCTTTTTCAAAATGAAACACTTCGTTCAAAACTTTCCATTAATTTAACAAAACCCAACTTTGACCCCATATGGAACACACATGGTTCATCCATTCTGATTCTGTTTGATTCCTTTACACACTGCTGGGCTCAGTCTTAAACACTTGTAACTTTTATACTTTTCTAATGATATAGTCTGGGTTAGATTTTTTTGTTAGTGTAAAATACATGAATATTGAAAAAAAACCCCACGACACCAGTACTGTACATTGATGAAATCTTTCTCTCACCACATTGTACATTCAATACAGTCGTGCTTTTCCAAAGGCTGCATTTCAAATCAGAACATATTCCAAATACAGTATAGTACACAAACAAAAACATGGAGACAAAACAAAAGCATAAGTATAAAGTTAAAAAAAAGAAAAAAAAAGAAAAGAAAGAACAACCTAAGCATCTCTTGGCCTAGCTGGATCTGACCACAGCACTTCATCCACATCACAGGCGATGTCCTCTCTCACAAGACAGCGAGGGAAGAATCTTCTTGAATGGCGAATCCATCCTTGCACAGACCCTGTATCAATTAGGCCACAGGCCTCCTCCATGGCTGGAATGAGGGGAATCCTGACATAGGGCTGGAGATCGTAAACCTTCCACCGCCATGCCGAAAAAAACTCTTCAATGGGGTTGAGGAAGGGAGAGTATGGTGGGAGGTATTGGAGTGAAAATTGTGGATGATCATGAAACCAGTTCTGGACAAGAGCAGATCGGTGGAAAGATACATGTCCCAGATGACAGTGTATCTCATCTGCTTGGCATCCATTTGTTGTTCTGCTGTGACAATGTTGTGAAGTCTGTGAATGTGATAATGTGGGCCGTGTTGTAAGGACCTAACTCGGCATGGCGGTGTAGGATCCCATCCTGTGTGATTGCAGCACACTGTGATGTTGCCTCCACATTCAAAATAGCTCTATGGCCAATGATGTTTCTCCATCTTCTTCTTACTTTAGTCAGGTTGAACCCAGCCTCATCTATGAAAATAAATTCATGTGAGATTGGATCACCATCAATTAGCAGAACTCTGAAAAAAATAAAAGAAAAAAAATAGAGAACATGTAAAAAGGTTTTGTGTGCAGTGGACAATACTGAAGTGGACATTACTTACCTCCACATATTCATGCTGTAGGTCTTTTACTCTTTCAGAATTTCTTTCCAATGGCACTCGGTACAGTTGTTTCCTCTGGATGTGATGCTTTTTAAGGATTCGCCCCAGTGTTGTGAGAGAGACCTGATGGACATTATTGAAAACTGTGTGGTCATTCAGGATGTTTGTCTGAATTTCTTTAAGACATGTGACATTATTGACCAAAACCATGTTTATAATAGCTCTCTCTTGTTCCTCTGTGAATATGGGGCTCCTTCCTCCTCTATGTTCTCGACCCTCAATCCTATGTAGATCAATCAAAATACATGTTACAGTAAATGTCACAAGACAGCACACAAGACCTTGTCTCAAACATGGAACACAGTGAATGGTACCAAATAGTACTGATGGAGGTTGTGTAGTAGGCTATATTGTACTGTAGACAGCAGAGAAAAGTTGTTTTTATACCTGTGCTCTTGTCGAAATGTCCGAATTACTGAAGCAGCAGTATATCTGCTGAGGTTGGGCTGAACTCTCTGGCCAGCCTCTCTCAATGTCAACCCATGGTTTACAACATGGTCAACATGGTCAACATGGTCAACCAAGGTTGCTCGAATCGCATCTGATAAATTTGGTCCTCGCCTTCTTTGTCCACGTCCTCCAGGTCTACCTCTTCCTCTCCCTCTTCCTCTCTCTACCCTCCTTCCTCCATGGACTGCCCCTCTCATCCTAACTCTTTCTCTTACTCTCTCTCTCATTGCCTTCCATTTTTGTTGAAGACAGGTAAACTCACCTGTTGCCTTTTTATAGTGCTTACACCTGATCCTTGAATTTATAGTTAAGCACCTAAGTGTCTGCACATGTGATGGCCATGTTTGATTAATTGGTTTATAGGGGTGGTATTTTGGAAAGCAGTGTCTTGAAATGGCAAAGAAGTGACATTATGTTAGATTTATGTGTCTAATGTAGAGAAGTGTGTTTAGTGTTTTGCAAGAAGTGTGAGGCTGAGAATGTGCTTATAGTTGTGCAGATCTGGGCTGAGGTTTTGCTCCTTGAGTGTAAGGTTTTAGTAACTGTGTGTTGTTTGTAAGCTAGTGTGTAAGCAATCATAAAAACTGTAACACTGTGCTTACAGTTAGTGCAACAAAGAACAGATTTGTGATGGTACCAGTAGTATACTTATAATAAATAGATATAAATAAACCAGTGAAAAATAAATTGAACTTCTGAATGGATATATATATCTGAGTAAGTGTAAACAGTGAATTCTATTAAATATACAAATATATTCAAGGTGCAAATAAGCTGAAGATAGATGTAAACATGAACATAAACATGAAGATAAATGTAACTTAAAAAAAAAGTTAGATAGAAAAACAGCATGTACAATATGTACAATAGCAGCAGTATGAGTAGTGCAATAAGACTGTAAGGTGTAAAGTGCAAAACAGTGTGAGATTGAAATAGTTCGTGCATGTATGCTAAAACATGTAATGTAAGAATAAGTGTTTGTAAACAGTCCAGTGTGTATGGAATTTTGTCGACAGTATAAAGTGTCTAATGTGCAATAAAGTGTGGGTGAGCTGTGGTTTCAGAGTCCAGGAGTAGGTGTGGGAGGAGGGACATGATGGACAGAGTTCAGCATCCTGACAGCCTGATGGATGAAGCTGTTTGAGAGTCTTGTGGAGCGAGCCTGGTGGCTTCGGTACCTTCTCCCTGAAGGCAGGAGGCTGAAGTAGAGGT
>NC_080736.1:17154558-17162058 GCF_019097595.1 Hemibagrus wyckioides | reverse complement strand
CACACACTTCATTAAAAAGTATTGTGTGTGTGTGTGTGTAGGTGTGTGTGTGTGTCTGTGTGTGAGATGAGGTATCTCCTGTGTGTGTGTGTGTGTGTGTGTGTGTGTGTGTAATAATGCAGTCTTTAAAACATTTTATTTTAAACTTTTATTTTAAACTTTATGAGGCTTCACCTGCAGCTCCTCGTCATTTATCTCCACCACTCTGATAGAAATCTTCACCTTAGGATCTCACAACAATTAACCCTCACACACACACACATGCACACACACTCACACACACACACACTGCTCACACTACACCACGTCTGGTTACAGGTACAGACACGTGAGAAACCCAGCGTCGGTGTTTACACTCTCACTGTTTATAGAGAAGCTGATGACTGACTAGATTTCACATTTCATCCACACTGCATATGATCTGTTCCCTGCTCTAATCTGTGTGTGTGTGTGTGTGTGTGTGTGTGTGTGTGGACACATGAAGGTTGTTCTTGTTGAGAAAGAGAAAGAGCAGTGTGAGGTTCCTCCTCAACTCCAATACAAAGTGAAGGACAGATAACAACAACAGGTCCAGTGTGAAAGCTGCAGCTGACAACAAAGATGAACAGAGCTGATGGATGGATGAAAGAAAGAAAGAAAGAAAGAAAGAAAGAAAGAAAGAAAGAAAGAAAGAAAGAAAGAAAGAAAGAAAGAAAGAAAGAAAGTATGGTTTTACTCTTATTCTAAAAATCAAAAGTTTGAGATGGTTCAGATTAATAAAGAAAGAAAAAGAAAACAAACATAAAATAAATAAGCACACAAAATAAAAAAGAAGTGAGGAAGGAGTGTGTGTGTGTGTGTGTGTAAGGTGTTTCTGTCAGTAATAAGGTGGTGTTTGGGCTGCACTTGGATCTGGCTCTGATAAGACGAACTCATATGCAGATGTGATCCTTCATTTTCAGGTCATTATGCAGATTTATGTAAATGAGAGTATAGATTAATTAAGGGGATTGGCAGGTGGCATGGTGAGAGGAGCTGAGCCAGATTTAACACACACACACACACACACACACACACACACACACACAGTGGGGATAAACTCACAAAACAGAGGGAATGCTTATTGGAACGTGAGCTGATCTGTTGAATATGTATGTGGAGCAACTGTTACTGCACTGAGACAGACGAGTGCTCCTGTCTGCAGTCTAACTGTCACTCATTAACTCAGAACAGAGGAGAAATAGACGAGTGTGAGCTTTAAACACAGCTTCATGGCTCTTGAGGAGGATTCTTTACCTTTCTCCATCATATCTTTAGCTGTTGCTGTCCTCCAATTGGTGAATAGTGTGTATATAGAGTGTATAGTGTGTATAGTGTGTATATAGAGTGTATAGTGTGTATATAGAGTGTATAGTGTGTATAGAGTGTATAGTGTGTATATAGAGTGTATAGTGTGTATATAGAGTGTATAGTGTGTATATAGAGTGTATAGTGTGTATAGTGTGTATAGTGTGTATATAGAGTGTATAGTTTGTATAGTGTGTATATAGAGTGTATAGTGTGTATAGTGTGTATATAGAGTGTATAGTTTGGATAGTGTGTATATAGAGTGTATAGAGTGTATAGTGTGTATATAGAGTGTATAGTGTGTATAGTGTGTATATAGAGTGTATAGTGTGTATAGTGTGTATATAGAGTGTATAGTTGTATAGTGTGTATATAGAGTGTATAGTTTGTATATAGAGTGTATAGTGTGTATATAGAGTGTATAGTGTGTATATAGAGTGTATAGTGTGTATAGTTGTATAGTGTGTATATAGAGTGTATAGTGTGTATAGTGTGTATATAGAGTGTATAGTTGTATAGTGTGTATATAGAGTGTATAGTTTGTATATAGAGTGTATAGTGTGTATATAGAGTGTATAGTTTGTATAGTGTGTATATAGAGTGTATAGTGTGTATATAGAGTGTATAGTGTGTATAGTGTGTATATAGAGTGTATAGTTGTATAGTGTGTATATAGAGTGTATAGTTTGTATATAGAGTGTATAGTGTGTATATAGAGTGTATAGTTTGTATAGTGTGTATATAGAGTGTATAGTGTGTATAGTGTGTATATAGAGTGTATAGTTTGTATAGTGTGTATATAGAGTGTATAGTGTGTATATAGAGTGTATAGTGTGTATAGTGTGTATATAGAGTGTATAGTTTGTATAGTGTGTATATAGAGTGTATAGTGTGTATAGTGTGTATATAGAGTGTATAGTTTGTATAGTGTGTATATAGAGTGTATATAGTGTATAGTGTGCATATAGAGTGTATAGTTTGTATATAGAGTGTATAGTGTGTATATAGAGTGTATAGTGTGTATAGTGTGTATATAGAGTGTATAGTTTGTATAGTGTGTATATAGAGTGTATAGTGTGTATAGTGTGTATATAGAGTGTATAGTGTGTATAGTGTGTATATAGAGTGTATAGTGTGTCTCACCATCCCTCAGGTCACATTCTGTCAGATCCTTCTGCTAATTTGCAGAATTAATTTATTATGTCTATCATGTCTACAGTGTGTATAGTGTGTATTGTGTGTATGAGAGTAAATGTGAGTAGAGTGTATATAGTGTATATAGTGTGTATAGTGTGTATAGTGTCTATAGTGAGTATGAGAGTAAATGTGAGTAGAGTGTCTATAGTGTGTATAGTGTGTATGAGAGTAAATGTGAGTATAGTGTGCATAGTGTCTATAGTGAGTATAGTGTGTTTAGTGTGTATGAGAGTAAATGTGAGTAGAGTGTATATAGTGTGTATAGTGTCTATAGTGTGTATAGTGAGTATGAGAGTAAATGTGAGTAGAGTGTATATAGTGTGTATAGTGTCTATAGTGTGTATAGTGTCTATAGTGTGTATAGTGTCTATAGTGTGTATAGTGTGTATGAGAGTAAATGTGAGTAGAGTGTCTATAGTGAGTATAGTGTGTATGAGAGTAAATGTGAGTAGAGTGTATATAGTGTATATAGTGTTTATAGTGTGTATAGTGTATATAGTGTCTATAGTGTGTATAGTGTCTATAGTGAGTATAGTGAGTATGAGAGTAAATATGAGTAGAGTGTGTATAGTGTATATAGTGTGTATAGTGTCTATAGTGAGTATAGTGTGTATAGTGTGTATGAGAGTAAATGTGAGTATAGTGTGTATAGTGTATATAGTGTGTATAGTGTGTATAGTGTCTATAGTGAGTATAGTGAGTATGAGAGTAAATATGAGTAGAGTGTGTATAGTGTATATAGTGTGTATAGTGTATATAGTGTGTATAGTGTGTATAGTGTCTATAGTGAGTATAGTGAGTATGAGAGTAAATATGAGTAGAGTGTGTATAGTGTATATAGTGTGTATAGTGTATATAGTGTGTATAGTGTGTATAGTGTCTATAGTGAGTATAGTGAGTATGAGAGTAAATATGAGTAGAGTGTGTATAGTGTATATAGTGTGTATAGTGTCTATAGTGAGTATAGTGTGTATAGTGTGTATGAGAGTAAATGTGAGTATAGTGTGTATAGTGTATATAGTGTGTATAGTGTCTGTAGTGAATATAGTGTATATAGTGTGTATAGTGTGTATGAGAGTAAATGTGAGTAGAGTGTATATAGTGTGCATAGTGTCTATAGTGAGTATAGTGTGTATAGTGTCTATAGTGAGTATAGTGTGTATAGTGTCTATAGTGAGTATAGTGTGTATAGTGTGTATGAGAGTAAATGTGAGTAGAGTGTATATAGTGTATATAGTGTGTATAGTGTATATAGTGTCTATAGTGTGTATAGTGTCTATAGTGAGTATGAGAGTAAATGTGAGTAGAGTGTCTATAGTGTGTATGAGAGTAAATGTGAGTATAGTGTGTATAGTGTGCATAGTGTCTATAGTGAGTATAGTGTGTATAGTGTATATAGTGTGTATAGTGTCTATAGTGAGTATGAGAGTAAATGTGAGTAGAGTGTCTATAGTGAGTATAGTGTGTATGAGAGTAAATGTGAGTAGAGTGTATATAGTGTATATAGTGTTTATAGTGTGTATAGTGTCTATAGTGAGTATAGTGAGTATAGTGAGTATGAGAGTAAATGTGAGTAGAGTGTCTATAGTGTGTATAGTGTCTATAGTGAGTATAGTGTGTATAGTGTGTATGAGAGTAAATGTGAGTAGAGTGTATATAGTGTGTATAGTGTCTATAGTGAGTATAGTGTGTATAGTGTGTATGAGAGTAAATGTGAGTAGAGTGTATATAGTGTGTATAGTGTCTATAGTGAGTATAGTGTGTATAGTGTGTATGAGAGTAAATGTGAGTAGAGTGTATATAGTGTGTATGAGAGTAAATGTGAGTAGAGTGTCTATAGTGTGTATAGTGTCTATAGTGAGTATAGTGTGTATAGTGTGTATGAGAGTAAATGTGAGTAGAGTGTATATAGTGTGTATGAGAGTAAATGTGAGTAGAGTGTCTATAGTGTCTATAGTGAGTATAGTGTGTATAGTGTGTATGAGAGTAAATGTGAGTAGAGTGTATATAGTGTATATAGTGTCTATAGTGTGTATAGTGTCTATAGTGAGTATAGTGTGTATAGTGTATATAGTGTGTATAGTGTCTATAGTGAGTATAGTGAGTATGAGAGTAAATGTGAGTAGAGTGTATATAGTGTATATAGTGTCTATAGTGAGTAGTGTGTATAGTGTGTATGAGAGTAAATGTGAGTAAATGTGAGTATAGTGTGTATAGTGTCTATAGTGAGTATAGTGTGTATAGTGTGTATGAGAGTAAATGTGAGTAGAGTGTATATAGTGTATATAGTGTCTATAGTGTGTATAGTGTGCATAGTGTCTATAGTGAGTATAGTGTGTATAGTGTATATAGTGAGTATAGTGAGTATGACAGTAAATGTGAGTAGAGTGTATATAGTGAGTATAGTGTGTATGAGAGTAAATGTGAGTAGAGTGTATATAGTGTATATAGTGTTTATAGTGTGTATAGTGTCTATAGTGAGTATAGTGTGTATAGTGTGTATGAGAGTAAATGTGAGTAGAGTGTCTATAGTGTGTATAGTGTCTATAGTGTGTATAGTGAGTATAGTGAGTATGAGAGTAAATGTGAGTAGAGTGTATATACTGTATATAGTGTCTATAGTGTGTATAGTGAGTATGAGAGTAAATGTGAGTAGAGTGTCTATAGTGTGTATAGTGTCTATAGTGTGTATAGTGAGTATAGTGAGTATGAGAGTAAATGTGAGTAGAGTGTATATACTGTATATAGTGTCTATAGTGTGTATAGTGTCTATAGTAAGTATAGTGAGTATAGTGAGTATGAGAGTAAATGTGAGTAGAGTGTCTATAGTGTGTATAGTGTCTATAGTGTGTATAGTGAGTATAGTGAGTATGAGAGTAAATGTGAGTAGAGTGTATATACTGTATATAGTGTCTATAGTGTGTATAGTGAGTATGAGAGTAAATGTGAGTAGAGTGTCTATAGTGTGTATAGTGTCTATAGTGTGTATAGTGAGTATAGTGTGTATGAGAGTAAATGTGAGTAGAGTGTATATAGTGTATATAGTGTCTATAGTGTGTATAGTGTCTATAGTGAGTATAGTGAGTATAGTGAGTATGAGAGTAAATGTGAGTAGAGTGTATATACTGTATATAGTGTCTATAGTGTGTATAGTGAGTATAGTGAGTATGAGAGTAAATGTGAGTAGAGTGTATATAGTGTGTATAGTGTCTATAGTGAGTATAGTGTGTATAGTGTGTCTATCTGTGTTAGCATTCAGTCTCTGTGTTCACACTGCACCACTATCTGTCTTAGCATTCAGTCTCTGTGTTCACACTGCACCACTATCTGTCTTAGCATTCAGTCTCTGTGTTAGTATTCAGTCTCTGTGTTCACACTGCACCACTATCTGTGTTAGCATTCAGTCTCTGTGTTAGCATTCAGTCTCTGTGTTAGTATTCAGTCTCTGTGTTAGTATTCAGTCTCTGTGTTAGTATTCAGTCTCTGTGTTAGCATTCAGTCTCTGTGTTAGTATTCAGTCTCTGTGTTCACACTGCACCACTATCTGTGTTAGCATTCAGTCTCTGTCTTAGCATTCAGTCTCTGTCTTAGCATTCAGTCTCTGTGTTAGTATTCAGTCTCTGTGTTAGTATTCAGTCTCTGTGTTAGCATTCAGTCTCTGTGTTAGTATTCAGTCTCTGTGTTAGCATTCAGTCTCTGTGTTAGTATTCAGTCTCTGTGTTAGCATTCAGTCTCTGTGTTAGCATTCAGTCTCTGTGTTAGTATTCAGTCTCTGTGTTAGCATTCAGTCTCTGTGTTAGTATTCAGTCTCTGTGTTAGTATTCAGTCTCTGTGTTAGCATTCAGTCTCTGTGTTAGCATTCAGTCTCTGTGTTAGTATTCAGTCTCTGTGTTAGCATTCAGTCTCTGTGTTAGTATTCAGTCTCTGTGTTAGCATTCAGTCTCTGTGTTAGCATTCAGTCTCTGTCTTAGCATTCAGTCTCTGTGTTAGCATTCAGTCTCTGTGTTAGCATTCAGTCTCTGTGTTAGTATTCAGTCTCTGTGTTAGCATTCAGTCTCTGTGTTAGCATTCAGTCTCTGTGTTAGTATTCAGTCTCTGTGTTAGCATTCAGTCTCTGTGTTAGTATTCAGTCTCTGTGTTAGCATTCAGTCTCTGTGTTAGCATTCAGTCTCTGTGTTCACACTGCATGGTGGATCAGAGACAGGAGCTTTCACACTGCAGGACAATAGGAAGAATCTCCCACATCTCTGTCTGCTCCACAAACTGCGTTTCACAGCAATATATTTCCCAGAAATAATAAGGAAATAACGCAGGATCACACGTGATGTCAGAGTTCTCACATGAGACTGGAAATACAATCTCGCAAAAAGTTCTCCATCTTCAAAACCTATAAACTCTATTAAACTATAATATTGTGCTCCAACTGAAGCCATGCTTGCTGATTTTGTGGTCTATAACTCCTCCCCAAACTGACCGCTGCCCTGTATCTTACTCTCTCATTGGCTGTAGGTCATCGCTGAGGTATGTTTCAGTTAGAGCTCCTTTCACAATGCACACTGAGTTGCTGACAGGTCCAGATATTTAGCATGACAAATATTTTGCGGGTCATCAGCCATTCTCTCAGAACACATCTATGGTCATTCAAACTGCTAGCTAGCTAGCTAGCTAGCTAGCTAGATAGATAGATACTTTATTCATCCAAAGGGAAATTCACAGTTTCCAGCAGTATCCACAAACACAGATAATAGATAAAATAGGAAGGAATATAACAAAAATACTAAAATACCCAAATTAGGGTACAAAAATATAACAAAACAAATATATCAAATAACAAAAATATAAAATATTACAAAATATAGCAGAATATAACAATATAGCAAAATATAGCAGAAAAATACTAAATACAGAGATTTAGGAATAAATATGGAGAATGAGATGAAAAACAATATGTAATTGTAAGTAATGTGCAGAACAAGT
>NC_080736.1:17119558-17152058 GCF_019097595.1 Hemibagrus wyckioides | reverse complement strand
TGGTTAATTACAGTGAATACAGTACGGTTGGTTAGGAGGAAAGAGACAGGATGTGTTTTTATTACACAAACGTGTCCTCAAACCTCATTGTTTATTTTTTATTTTATTCAGAGCCCTTTGTCATCCTTTTTAATATAAAAGCAAAAAAGTGTGTGTGTGTGTGTGTGTGTGTTTGACTGGTAACCTTAAGTGTGTTCTTTGAAATGTAAATAACTAAGTTTACAGGCACTGTGGTAGGTGATAAGCAGTGTGTGTGTGTGTGTGTGTTTGAGACCATTTTTCAGTGTCTATTAACTCATCTGGAGCACACACACACACACACACACACAGGCTAAACATGTTCACATTGTAGCTCTGCCAAGCTCCTCAGAGTTTCATGGGTCCAATTCTTTCTCTGGCGTCTCTCTCACTCTCATTACTCAGCCTCCATTATCATCAGACACACAGTACACTGTTTAAGGGTGGGTTTAACACAAGGGGCGGGGCTGGTATGAGGGGTGTGGTGGGAGTGAGAGGCAAGTTGATGCCCTGTCCACACGAACGTGGGTTTGGCCTTTCATCCACACGCAAACACAGCATCAGGTCACGGAAACCGGACATTTTTGAAAACTTGTGGCGCATGATGTTGGCGTACGCGCCACGATCTCCTTTGTTTGACGTCAGATTGCGCGCCGCTATCTCCTTTGTTTGACGTCAGATTGCGCGCCGCTATCTCCTTTGTTTGACGTCAGATTGCGCGCCGCTATCTCCTATGTTTGACGTCAGATTGCGCGCCACTATCTCCTTTGTTTGACGTCAGATTGCGCGCCGCTATCTCCTATGTTTGACGTCAGATTGCGCGCCACTATCTCCTATGTTTGACGTCAGATTGCGCGCCGCTATCTCCTATGTTTGACGTCAGATTGCGCGCCGCTATCTCCTATGTTTGACGTCAGATTGCGCGCCACTATCTCCTATGTTTGACGTCAGATTGCGCGCCACTATCTCCTATGTTTGACGTCAGATTGCGCGCCGCTATCTCCTTTGTTTGACGTCAGATTGCGCGCCGCTATCTCCTTTGTTTGACGTCAGATTGCGCGCCGCTATCTCCTTTGTTTGACGTCAGATTGCGCGCCGCTATCTCCTTTGTTTGACGTCAGATTGCGCGCCACGATCTCCTTTGTTTGACGTCAGATTGCGCGCCGCTATCTCCTTTGTTTGACGTCAGATTGCGCGCCGCTATCTCCTTTGTTTGACGTCAGATTGCGCGCCGCTATCTCCTATGTTTGACGTCAGATTGCGCGCCGCTATCTCCTTTGTTTGACGTCAGATTGCGCGCCGCTATCTCCTTTGTTTGACGTCAGATTGCGCGCCGCTATCTCCTTTGTTTGACGTCAGATTGCGCGCCGCTATCTCCTTTGTTTGACGTCAGATTGCGCGCCACGATCTCCTTTGTTTGACGTCAGATTGCGCGCCGCTATCTCCTTTGTTTGACGTCAGATTGCGCGCCGCTATCTCCTTTGTTTGACGTCAGATTGCGCGCCGCTATCTCCTTTGTTTGACGTCAGATTGCGCGCCGCTATCTCCTTTGTTTGACGTCAGATTGCGCGCCACGATCTCCTTTGTTTGACGTCAGATTGCGCGCCGCTATCTCCTTTGTTTGACGTCAGATTGCGCGCCGCTATCTCCTATGTTTGACGTCAGATTGCGCGCCACTATCTCCTTTGTTTGACGTCAGATTGCGCGCCGCTATCTCCTTTGTTTGACGTCAGATTGCGCGCCGCTATCTCCTATGTTTGACGTCAGATTGCGCGCCGCTATCTCCTTTGTTTGACGTCAGATTGCGCGCCGCTATCTCCTATGTTTGACGTCAGATTGCGCGCCACTATCTCCTATGTTTGACGTCAGATTGCGCGCCGCTATCTCCTTTGTTTGACGTCAGATTGCGCGCCGCTATCTCCTTTGTTTGACGTCAGATTGCGCGCCGCTATCTCCTTTGTTTGACGTCAGATTGCGCGCCGCTATCTCCTATGTTTGACGTCAGATTGCGCGCCACTATCTCCTTTGTTTGACGTCAGATTGCGCGCCGCTATCTCCTATGTTTGACGTCAGATTGCGCGCCACTATCTCCTATGTTTGACGTCAGATTGCGCGCCGCTATCTCCTATGTTTGACGTCAGATTGCGCGCCGCTATCTCCTATGTTTGACGTCAGATTGCGCGCCGCTATCTCCTATGTTTGACGTCAGATTGCGCGCCACTATCTCCTATGTTTGACGTCAGATTGCGCGCCGCTATCTCCTTTGTTTGACGTCAGATTGCGCGCCGCTATCTCCTTTGTTTGACGTCAGATTGCGCGCCGCTATCTCCTTTGTTTGACGTCAGATTGCGCGCCGCTATCTCCTTTGTTTGACGTCAGATTGCGCGCCACGATCTCCTTTGTTTGACGTCAGATTGCGCGCCGCTATCTCCTTTGTTTGACGTCAGATTGCGCGCCGCTATCTCCTTTGTTTGACGTCAGATTGCGCGCCGCTATCTCCTATGTTTGACGTCAGATTGCGCGCCGCTATCTCCTTTGTTTGACGTCAGATTGCGCGCCGCTATCTCCTTTGTTTGACGTCAGATTGCGCGCCGCTATCTCCTTTGTTTGACGTCAGATTGCGCGCCGCTATCTCCTTTGTTTGACGTCAGATTGCGCGCCACGATCTCCTTTGTTTGACGTCAGATTGCGCGCCGCTATCTCCTTTGTTTGACGTCAGATTGCGCGCCGCTATCTCCTTTGTTTGACGTCAGATTGCGCGCCGCTATCTCCTTTGTTTGACGTCAGATTGCGCGCCGCTATCTCCTTTGTTTGACGTCAGATTGCGCGCCGCTATCTCCTATGTTTGACGTCAGATTGCGCGCCACTATCTCCTTTGTTTGACGTCAGATTGCGCGCCGCTATCTCCTTTGTTTGACGTCAGATTGCGCGCCGCTATCTCCTATGTTTGACGTCAGATTGCGCGCCGCTATCTCCTATGTTTGACGTCAGATTGCGCGCCACTATCTCCTATGTTTGACGTCAGATTGCGCGCCACTATCTCCTATGTTTGACGTCAGATTGCGCGCCGCTATCTCCTTTGTTTGACGTCAGATTGCGCGCCGCTATCTCCTTTGTTTGACGTCAGATTGCGCGCCGCTATCTCCTTTGTTTGACGTCAGATTGCGCGCCACGATCTCCTTTGTTTGACGTCAGATTGCGCGCCGCTATCTCCTTTGTTTGACGTCAGATTGCGCGCCGCTATCTCCTTTGTTTGACGTCAGATTGCACGCCACGATCTCCTTTGTTTGACGTCAGATTGCGCGCCACTATCTCCTTTGTTTGACGTCAGATTGCGCGCCGCTATCTCCTTTGTTTGACGTCAGATTGCGCGCCGCTATCTCCTTTGTTTGACGTCAGATTGCGCGCCACGATCTCCTTTGTTTGACGTCAGATTGCGCGCCGCTATCTCCTTTGTTTGACGTCAGATTGCGCGCCGCTATCTCCTATGTTTGACGTCAGATTGCGCGCCGCTATCTCCTATGTTTGACGTCAGATTGCGCGCCGCTATCTCCTATGTTTGACGTCAGATTGCGCGCCGCTATCTCCTTTGTTTGACATCAGATTGCGCGCCACGATCTCCTTTGTTTGACGTCAGATTGCGCGCCGCTATCTCCTTTGTTTGACGTCAGATTGCGCGCCACGATCTCCTTTGTTTGACGTCAGATTGCGCGCCACTATCTCCTATGTTTGACGTCAGATTGCGCGCCGCTATCTCCTTTGTTTGACGTCAGATTGCGCGCCGCTATCTCCTTTGTTTGACGTCAGATTGCGCGCCGCTATCTCCTTTGTTTGACGTCAGATTGCGCGCCGCTATCTCCTTTGTTTGACGTCAGATTGCGCGCCACTATCTCCTATGTTTGACGTCAGATTGCGCGCCGCTATCTCCTTTGTTTGACGTCAGATTGCGCGCCGCTATCTCCTTTGTTTGACGTCAGATTGCGCGCCGCTATCTCCTTTGTTTGACGTCAGATTGCGCGCCACGATCTCCTTTGTTTGACGTCAGATTGCGCGCCACGATCTCCTTTGTTTGACGTCAGATTGCGCGCCGCTATCTCCTTTGTTTGACGTCAGATTGCGCGCCGCTATCTCCTTTGTTTGACGTCAGATTGCGCGCCACGATCTCCTTTGTTTGACGTCAGATTGCGCGCCGCTATCTCCTTTGTTTGACGTCAGATTGCGCGCCACGATCTCCTTTGTTTGACGTCAGATTGCGCGCCGCTATCTCCTTTGTTTGACGTCAGATTGCGCGCCGCTATCTCCTATGTTTGACGTCAGATTGCGCGCCGCTATCTCCTATGTTTGACGTCAGATTGCGCGCCGCTATCTCCTATGTTTGACGTCAGATTGCGCGCCACGATCTCCTTTGTTTGACGTCAGATTGCGCGCCGCTATCTCCTTTGTTTGACGTCAGATTGCGCGCCGCTATCTCCTTTGTTTGACGTCAGATTGCGCGCCGCTATCTCCTTTGTTTGACTTCAGATTGCGCGCCGCTATCTCCTTTGTTTGACGTCAGATTGCGCGCCGCTATCTCCTTTGTTTCATGTCAGATTGTGCGCCGCTATCTCCTTTGTTTGACTTCAGATTGCGCGCCTCTATCTCCTTTGTTTGACTTCAGATTGCGCGCCGCTATCTCCTTTGTTTGACGTCAGATTGCGCGCCACGATCTCCTATGTTTGACGTCAGATTGCGCGCCGCTATCTCCTTTGTTTCATGTCAGATTGTGCGCCGCTATCTCCTATGTTTGACGTCAGATTGCGCGCCACGATCTCCTATGTTTGACGTCAGATTGCGCGCCGCTATCTCCTTTGTTTGACTTCAGATTGCGCGCCGCTATCTCCTTTGTTTGACGTCAGATTGCGCGCCGCTATCTCCTTTGTTTGACGTCAGATTGCGCGCCGCTATCTCCTTTGTTTGACGTCAGATTGCGCGCCG
The DNA here is from genome assembly GCF_019097595.1 of Hemibagrus wyckioides. Lineage (NCBI taxonomy): Eukaryota > Metazoa > Chordata > Actinopteri > Siluriformes > Bagridae > Hemibagrus > Hemibagrus wyckioides. The sequence goes on along the minus strand of NC_080736.1, from coordinate 17,147,066 downwards.
CTATCTCCTTTGTTTGACGTCAGATTGCGCGCCGCTATCTCCTTTGTTTGACGTCAGATTGCGCGCCGTTATCTCCTTTGTTTGACGTCAGATTGCGCGCCGCTATCTCCTATGTTTGACGTCAGATTGCGCGCCGCTATCTCCTTTGTTTGACATCAGATTGCGCGCCGCTATCTCCTTTGTTTGACGTCAGATTGCGCGCCGCTATCTCCTTTGTTTGACTTCAGATTGCGCGCCGCTATCTCCTTTGTTTGACTTCAGATTGCGCGCCGCTATCTCCTTTGTTTGACATCAGATTGCGCGCCGCTATCTCCTTTGTTTGACGTCAGATTGCGCGCCGCTATCTCCTTTGTTTGACGTCAGATTGCGCGCCGTTATCTCCTTTGTTTGACGTCAGATTGCGCGCCGTTATCTCCTTTGTTTGACGTCAGATTGCGTGCCGCTATCTCCTTTGTTTGACTTCAGATTGCGCGCCGTTATCTCCTTTGTTTGACGTCAGATTGCGCGCCGCTATCTCCTTTGTTTGACTTCAGATTGCGCGCCGCTATCTCCTTTGTTTGACTTCAGATTGCGCGCCGCTATCTCCTTTGTTTGACATCAGATTGCACGCCGTTATCTCCTTTGTTTGACATCAGATTGCACGCCGTTATCTCCTTTGTTTGACGTCAGATTGCGCGCTGCTATCTCCTATGTTTGACATCAGATTGCGCGCCGCTATCTCCTTTGTTTGACATCAGATTGCGCGCCGCTATCTCCTTTGTTTGACGTCAGATTGCGCGCCGCTATCTCCTTTGTTTGACGTCAGATTGCGCGCCGCTATCTCCTTTGTTTGACGTCAGATTGCACGCCGCTATCTCCTTTGTTTGACGTCAGATTGTGCGCCGCTATCTCCTTTGTTTACATGAAACAAGTGGAGTTGTTGTGAGAGTTTAGTGTTGGGGTGGGGTTAACGTGAGGGGCAGGATAAATGGGGTAGTGTAAGAGGCAGGATTTATGTTCGGGTGGGGTTAGTGTATGGGGCGGGGTATGTGTAAAGAGTTGAAATGGTGGGGTTAGTGTGAGGATTAGGGTTAGTGTGGGGAACAGGATTAGTGTGAGGATTAGGGTTAGTGTGAGGGTTAGGGTTAGGAAACTGGGATTAGGTTTGGGGTTGGGATTAGGGGGTTGGGGTTAGGGTTGGGATTAGGGGGTTGGGATTAGGGTTAGGGTTGGGATTAGGGGGTTGGGGTTAGGGTTAGGGTTCGGAAGTTGGGATTAGGGGGTTGGGATTAGGGGGTTGGGGTTAGGGTTGGGATTAGGGGGTTGGGATTAGGGTTAGGGTTGGGATTAGGGGGTTGGGGTTAGGGTTAGGAAATTGGGATTAGGGTTAGGGTTGGGATTAGGGGGTTAGGGTTAGAAATCTATAATAAATATATAATATTTATATCCCATATATAATATTTATATGTAATATTTAATTATATTATAATTCTTCAGTTATATTATTATTATATTTTAAAACCCAATGTATGGGAATGACCCTGCATTACCACATGCAAGTGCTAAGTGCTTTAATCAAAAGTGCTATAAAAAGTGCTATCAAAAAATAAGTGCTAAAACTAATCCACATCAACCTTAGTGTAGACATGAGTAACCCATAGGTCACTCCCAACTGAGTAAGAGATTCAAGAAATCATTTTACAGCAGTAGACTGGCGGTATGGGGTTTCAAACCAAGGTTTCCTAATTTCTGGGTTAACCCCTTAGTCCCCTGAGCCATCCCTGCTAAGAGGGAAATTGAGATAAATCATATCCTCACATATGTACATAAACAAGACACAAACAAGACCCATCCACTCATCTATCCAAAAAAAACTTTCTTTTTTTCCCAAAAGGGAAAGAAGTTATTTAAATCTAAGTACCAGTCCCCTGCCATATGCACCAGTCGAGCCAAGGCCCAGAACCCACACCTCCTGGTTCACCATGCAGCCTCTTTAGCCCTTGAGCCACAACTGTAGTTACAGGAAGCTGCAGGTAGGTAACCCTAGGGAAAGTGTTTTTTTTGGGGTTGAACCTACCTGTCTAAACTTTTACAAAGAAAATTGCCCATGCCCTGGCCTGAACCCCGGTCCACCAAACCACAAGCCAATGTCTTAACCCCTATACTACCCTCCAATCCAAAAACAAATAATTTTTTTCTTTTTTCTTTTTTCTTTATACATAAATCCATACTTAAATACACCTACACACACATACATACATGCATACACATACACATATGAAAGGAAAAGAGAAAAAGGTAGTTAATTCCCCAACGTCTCCCGCCTTCCCCAAGACTGTCCAACCTCGAACCCCTATATTCCACTCCCCAACCTTGTATTAAAACCTAATGGATATTCTGTATGCAATTGTTTAATCCAGTAGGTTTCCCTCTTCCTTCTCCGTTCCATGTCCCACAAAACATTGGTCTCTAAACACGAGATCCTCAAATTTTCTATGTCCACTGTCCAAAAATGCTCTGTTAAGTGTGTGTTTAAAGATCTATTCTGAATGGTATACAGATGTTGTTTCAATCTATGTTCTACACTGTATCTGGTTTCCCCAATGTATTTCTTATGGCAATGTAAACATGAGATAATGTACACGGTTGTAGTCTTCAGACTGATTGTGGACTGGATCGAACGTCTCTCGTTCCCTGTTCCCACAAACCTGTTGAAAATGTGATGTAGTCGCAGAAGGAGCTGTCGTTCGGCCAGATGTGAAACTGGCCCTAACCAGGAGGTGCTGTAAGTTTTTGTTCCTCCTGTACGCCGATATTGGTTTAAACTTCTGCAAAAATGGATAGGTGTGCTGTATTTTCTGAAACTGTTGTTTAAGTTTCCTCTGAAGGATTCTGGAGGTTTCAGAAAACATTGTAATTATGGGGATTACATCCTTGGGTTCTGGCACTACCCATACTAAGTTACCCTAAAGGTCTTGTATTGTGTTTCTTTTAATAGATCTCAGGAAACTTTTAGAGTAGCCACGATGTCTGAAAGCTCTAAACAAAGTCTGAGTTGCTTTATGAAAATGGTGGTCCAAAGAGCAAATCCTATAAAACTGAATGATTTGGGACTTAATTATTCCCTTAAGAGTATGTTTGGGATGATAACTTGTCCTGAATAATAACGCATGCGAGTCTGTAGGTTTGAAAAAGACTTTCTTATGTAGAGTCTTGAAATTATTTGCCTCTGATATTGAAAAAACTGTAGTGTCTAAGAAATTTATAGTGTTATATTTGATTGTTGCTTTAACTTTAATGTGTGTATGATGAGAATTGGCAGAGCTCAAAAAATCATGAAAATCTTGTCTGTCATGGTTTCAGACCCCAAAGATGTCATCCAGGTACCTGTAATACACAAGAGGTGTACGGGAGCATTTCTGAAACAGAGATTCCTCCCACTCAGCCATGTAAATGTTTGCGTATTCTAACCCATGGCTGTGCCCTGAACCTGTAAATATGTTTGGGAATTGAAATCAAAATCATTTCTCCTCAAATTTATTTCCAAAAGTTTCAAAAGTTCCACATCTGGCCGATCTGGGTCCGGATACCTGTTAAACCATTTTTCCACTGCCCCCGATCCCATCTCTGTATTAATGTTGGTGTATAAGCTCTCCACGTCCAAAGTGAACAGGAAGGCTGATTCTGGAAGTGTAATTGTACCTATTTTGTTTTGAAATCATATGTATCTTTTAAGTAACTAGGATGGCATTGTGAGATGGGGTTGAGAAAGTGGTCTATGTATTGTGCCACATTGTAGGTTTCACTCCCACAATCCAACACAATCGGTCGACCCTGAGGGATCTCAGAAGGGACCGTCCATTCCAGGGGATCTTTATGAATTTTGGTAATAGGTAAAATTTTCTTGTTCTCGGTGGGTTTGAACCCATGAGATAACTGAACTGCTTTTGGTTGAGGAAAACCTTCAATTTTAGATCAGCCAAGATAGATCGTACCAAAGAGCATGTTTCTAGTTGTAATGAATGGGGTTTCGTATGTAGAGTCTTGAAATTATTTGCCTCCGATATTGAAATCGTATGTAGAGTCTTGAAATTATTAGGGTTAGTGTGAGGAGTAGAGGGGGTGTAGTTTGTGTGAGGATGGGGTTAGTGTAAGGGGTGGGGTCCGTGTAAGTATTAGGGTTAGTGTGAGGATTAGGGTTAGTGTAAGGATTAGGGTTAGTGTGAGGATTAGGGTTAGTGTGAGGAGTAGAGGGGGTGTAGTTTGTGTGAGGATGGGGTTAGTGTAAGGGGTGGGGTCCGTGTAAGGATTAGGGTTAGTGTGAGGATTAGGGTTAGTGTAAGGATTAGGGTTAGTGTAAGGATTAGGGTTAGTGTGAGGATGGGGTTAGTGTAAGGGGTGGGGTCCGTGTAAGGATTAGGGTTAGTGTGAGGATTAGGGTTAGTGTAAGGATTAGGGTTAGTGTGAGGATTAGGGTTAGTGTAAGGATTAGGGTTAGTGTGAGGATTAGGGTTAGTGTAAGGATTAGGGTTAGTGTGAGGAACAGGATTAGTGTGAGGATTAGGGTTAGTGTGAGGAACAGGATTAGTGTGAGGATTAGGGTTAGTGTAAGGGGTGGGGTCCGTGTAAGGATTAGGGTTAGTGTGAGGATTAGGGTTAGTGTAAGGATTAGGGTTAGTGTAAGGATTAGGGTTAGTGTGAGGATGGGGTTAGTGTAAGGGGTGGGGTCCGTGTAAGGATTAGGGTTAGTGTGAGGATTAGGGTTAGTGTAAGGATTAGGGTTAGTGTGAGGATTAGGGTTAGTGTAAGGATTAGGGTTAGTGTGAGGAACAGGATTAGTGTGAGGATTAGGGTTAGTGTGAGGAACAGGATTAGTGTGAGGATTAGGGTTAGTGTGAGGAACAGGATTAGTGTGAGGATTAGGGTTAGTGTAAGGATTAGGGTTAGTTTGAGGATTAGGGTTAGTGTGAGGATTAGGGTTACTGTAAGGATTAGGGTTAGTGTGAGGATTAGGGTTAGTGTGAGGATTAGGGTTACTGTAAGGATTAGGGTTAGTGTGAGGATTAGAGTTAGTGTGAGGATTAGGGTTAGTGTGAGGAGTAGAGGGGGTGTAGTTTGTGTGAGGATGGGGTTAGTGTAAGGGGTGGGGTCCGTGTAAGGATTAGGGTTAGTGTGAGAATTAGGGTTAGTGTGAGGAGTAGAGGGGGTGTAGTTTGTGTGAGGATGGGGTTAGTGTAAGGGGTGGGGTCCGTGTAAGGATTAGGGTTAGTGTAAGGATTAGGGTTAGTGTGAGGATTAGGGTTAGTGTGAGGATTAGGGTTAGTGTAAGGATTAGGGTTAGTGTAAGGATTAGGGTTAGTGTAAGGATTAGGGTTAGTGTGAGGATGGGGTTAGTGTAAGGGGTGGGGTCCGTGTAAGGATTAGGGTTAGTGTGAGGATTAGGGTTAGTGTGAGGAGTAGAGGGGGTGTAGTTTGTGTGAGGATGGGGTTAGTGTAAGGGGTGGGGTCCGTGTAAGGATTAGGGTTAGTGTAAGGATTAGGGTTAGTGTGAGGATTAGGGTTAGTGTGAGGATTAGGGTTAGTGTAAGGATTAGGGTTAGTGTAAGGATTAGGGTTAGTGTGAGGATTAGGTTTAGTGTGAGGATTAGGGTTAGTGTAAGGATTAGGGTTAGTGTAAGGATTAGGGTTAGTGTGAGGATTAGGGTTAGTGTGAGGATTAGGGTTAGTGTGAGGAGTAGAGGGGGTGTAGTTTGTGTGAGGATGGGGTTAGTGTAAGGGGTGGGGTCCGTGTAAGGATTAGTGTTAGTGTAAGGATTAGGGTTAGTGTGAGGATTAGGGTTAGTGTAAGGATTAGGGTTAGTGTGAGGATTAGGGTTAGTGTGAGGAACAGGATTAGTGTGAGGATTAGGGTTAGTGTAAGGATTAGGGTTAGTGTGAGGATTAGGCTTAGTGTAAGGATTAGGGTTAGTGTGAGGATTAGGGTTAGTGTGAGGATTAGGGTTACTGTAAGGATTAGGGTTAGTGTGAGGATTAGGGTTAGTGTGAGGATTAGGGTTAGTGTGAGGAGTAGAGGGGGTGTAGTTTGTGTGAGGATGGGGTTAGTGTAAGGGGTGGGGTCCGTGTAAGTATTAGGGTTAATGTGAGGATTAGGGTTAGTGTGAGGAGTAGAGGGGGTGTAGTTTGTGTGAGGATGGGGTTAGTGTAAGGGGTGGGGTCCGTGTAAGTATTAGGGTTAGTGTGAGGATTAGGGTTAGTGTGAGGAGTAGAGGGGGTGTAGTTTGTGTGAGGATGGGGTTAGTGTAAGGGGTGGGGTCCGTGTAAGGATTAGGGTTAGTGTGAGGATTAGGGTTAGTGTAAGGATTAGGGTTAGTGTAAGGATTAGGGTTAGTGTGAGGATGGGGTTAGTGTAAGGGGTGGGGTCCGTGTAAGGATTAGGGTTAGTGTGAGGATTAGGGTTAGTGTAAGGATTAGGGTTAGTGTGAGGATTAGGGTTAGTGTAAGGATTAGGGTTAGTGTGAGGAACAGGATTAGTGTGAGGATTAGGGTTAGTGTGAGGAACAGGATTAGTGTGAGGATTAGGGTTAGTGTGAGGAACAGGATTAGTGTGAGGATTAGGGTTAGTGTAAGGATTAGGGTTAGTGTGAGGATTAGGGTTAGTGTGAGGATTAGGGTTACTGTAAGGATTAGGGTTAGTGTGAGGATTAGGGTTAGTGTGAGGATTAGGGTTACTGTAAGGATTAGGGTTAGTGTGAGGATTAGAGTTAGTGTGAGGATTAGGGTTAGTGTGAGGAGTAGAGGGGGTGTAGTTTGTGTGAGGATGGGGTTAGTGTAAGGGGTGGGGTCCGTGTAAGGATTAGGGTTAGTGTGAGAATTAGGGTTAGTGTGAGGAGTAGAGGGGGTGTAGTTTGTGTGAGGATGGGGTTAGTGTAAGGGGTGGGGTCCGTGTAAGAATTAGGGTTAGTGTAAGGATTAGGGTTAGTGTGAGGATTAGGGTTAGTGTGAGGATTAGGGTTAGTGTAAGGATTAGGGTTAGTGTAAGGATTAGGGTTAGTGTAAGGATTAGGGTTAGTGTAAGGATTAGGGTTAGTGTGAGGATGGGGTTAGTGTAAGGGGTGGGGTCCGTGTAAGGATTAGGGTTAGTGTGAGGATTAGGGTTAGTGTGAGGAGTAGAGGGGGTGTAGTTTGTGTGAGGATGGGGTTAGTGTAAGGGGTGGGGTCCGTGTAAGGATTAGGGTTAGTGTAAGGATTAGGGTTAGTGTGAGGATTAGGGTTAGTGTAAGGATTAGGGTTAGTGTAAGGATTAGGGTTAGTGTAAGGATTAGGGTTAGTGTGAGGATTAGGTTTAGTGTGAGGATTAGGGTTAGTGTAAGGATTAGGGTTAGTGTAAGGATTAGGGTTAGTGTGAGGATTAGGGTTAGTGTGAGGATTAGGGTTAGTGTGAGGAGTAGAGGGGGTGTAGTTTGTGTGAGGATGGGGTTAGTGTAAGGGGTGGGGTCCGTGTAAGGATTAGTGTTAGTGTAAGGATTAGGGTTAGTGTGAGGATTAGGGTTAGTGTAAGGATTAGGGTTAGTGTGAGGATTAGGGTTAGTGTGAGGAACAGGATTAGTGTGAGGATTAGGGTTAGTGTAAGGATTAGGGTTAGTGTGAGGATTAGGGTTAGTGTAAGGATTAGGGTTAGTGTGAGGATTAGGGTTAGTGTGAGGATTAGGGTTACTGTAAGGATTAGGGTTAGTGTGAGGATTAGGGTTAGTGTGAGGATTAGGGTTAGTGTGAGGAGTAGAGGGGGTGTAGTTTGTGTGAGGATGGGGTTAGTGTAAGGGGTGGGGTCCGTGTAAGTATTAGGGTTAGTGTGAGGATTAGGGTTAGTGTGAGGAGTAGAGGGGGTGTAGTTTGTGTGAGGATGGGGTTAGTGTAAGGGGTGGGGTCCGTGTAAGGATTAGTGTTAGTGTAAGGATTAGGGTTAGTGTGAGGATTAGGGTTAGTGTAAGGATTAGGGTTAGTGTGAGGATTAGGGTTAGTGTGAGGAGTAGAGGGGGTGTAGTTTGTGTGAGGATTAGGGTTAGTGTAAGGGGTGGGGTCCGTGTAAGTATTAGGGTTAGTGTAAGGATTAGGGTTAGTGTGAGGATTAGGGTTAGTGTAAGGATTAGGGTTAGTGTGAGGATTAGGGTTAGTGTGAGGAGTAGAGGGGGGGTAGTTTGTGTGAGGGTGGGGTTAGTGTAAGGGGTAGGGTTTGTGTGAGGGTGGGGTTAGTGTAAGGGGTGGGGTCTGTGTAAGGATTAGTGTTAGTGTAAAGATTAGGCTTAGTGTAAGGCGTAGAGGGGGTCTGGTTTGTGTGAGGGTGGGGTTAGTGTAAGGGGCAGGGTTTGTGTGAGGGTGGGGTTAGTGTACACAGTTCAGCATGAATACAGATGGAGATGTCACAGATAAGCAGTGTCCAGGCTCAGCCCTGGAGACACGGAGCTGAAGATTAGACTCAGTTAGAGATTTATTGTTAGTTACAAAACACAAAGACCCAATCCACTGAGGGGCGATCGATCCGTCCCGGGTTTTTACACACAATTCAGTAAGCAGCATTTCATTAAAGTAAACGTGTAAGAAAGCTAAATGCTAAATAAATCCACTGAGAGATGATCGATGGCTCATGGAGTGTGAACGTGCCGAGTTCAGGTTTCTGAAAGAATCACAAAACACACAGCATGAAGGAGTTCAATATCATCAACTACACACACAGAGAGAGGGGGCAGAGAGAGAGGGGGGCGGTGGGGGAGAAGAGAGAGACAGAGGGAGAGGAGGCAAAGGGGGGGGCAGAGAGAGAGAGACAGAGGGAGGGAGGGAGGGAGGGGGGGCGGAGGGGGGGCAGAGAGAGACAGAGTGAGAGGAGGCAAGGGGGGGGAGAGAGAGAGAGTCGGAGGGAGGGAGGGAGGGAGGGGGGGGGGGGGGGGGGGGCAGAGAGAGACAGAGGGAGAGGAGGCAGGGGGGGGCGGAGAGAGAGAGACGGAGGGAGGGAGGGAGGGAGGGGGGCAGAGAGAGAGAGACAGATTGACAGGGTGGCAGAGAGAGAGACAGAGTGAGGGGGGGCAGAGAGAGAGGCAGAGGGAGGGGGCAGAGAGGGGTGGGTAGAGAGAGAGAGACAGAGGGAGTGAGGGGGGCAGAGAGAGAGAGACAGATTGAGAGGGGGCAGAGAGAGGGAGTGGGGGGCAAAGAGAGAGACAGACAGATTGAGAGGGGGGCAGAGAGAGAGACAGAGGGAGGGGGACAGAGAGAGAGAGACAGGGGGAGGGGGGGCAGAGAGAGAGAGAGACAGATTGACAGGGGGGCAGAGAGAGGGGGAGGCAGAGAGAGAGAGAGACAGATTGACAGGGGGGCAGAGAGAGGGGGAGGCAGAGAAAGAGAGAGACAGATTGACAGGGGGCAGAGAGAGAGAGAGAGACAGATTGACAGGGGGGCAGAGAGAGGGGGAGGCAGAGAGAGAGAGAGACAGACTGACAGGGGGGCAGAGAGAGAGAGAGAGACAGACTGACAGGGGGGCAGAGAGAGAGAGAGAGACAGACTGACAGGGGGGCAGAGAGAGGGAGAGAGAGAGACAGATTGACAGGGGGGCAGAGAGAGGGGGAGGCAGAGAGAGAGACTGGGGCAGAGAGAGAGACAGAGTGAGGGGGGGCAGAGAGAGCGACGGACGGGTGTGGGGGGTGGGGTGGCAGATTGAACGTGTTCCCCACAGCGGGTTCTCCTGAGCGTGTTCCCCTGAGCGTGTTCCCCTGAGCATGTTCCCCTGAGTGTGTTCTACTGAGTGTGTTCCCCTTAGCTTGTTCTCCTGAACGTGTTCTCCTGAGTGTTCTCCTGAGCATGTTCCCCTGAGCATGTTCCCCTGAGCGTGTTCCCCTGAGTGTGTTCTACTGAGTGTGTTCCCCTTAGCTTGTTCTCCTGAACGTGTTCTCCTGAGTGTTCTCCTGAGCATGTTCCCCTGAGCATGTTCCCCTGAGCGTGTTCCCCTTAGCGTGTTCTCCTGAGCGTGTTCCCCTGAGCGTGTTCTACTGAGTGTGTTCTACTGAGTGTGTTCCCCTCAGTGTGTTCTCCTGAGCGTGTTCTCCTGAGTGTTCTCCTGAACGTGTTCTCCTGAGTGTTCTCCTGAGCGTGTTCCCCTGAGCGTGTTCTCCTGAACGTGTTCCCCTCAGCGTGTTCTCCTGAGCATGTTCCCCTGAGTATGTTCCCCTGAGCGTGTTCCCCTGAGCGTGTTCTACTGAGTGTGTTCCCCTGAGTTTGTTCTACTGAGTGTGTTCCCCTCAGCGTGTTCTCCTAAGCGTGTTCTCCTGAGTGTTCTCCTGAGCGTGTTCCCCTGAGTGTGTTCTACTGAGTGTGTTCCCCTCAGTGTGTTCTCCTGAGCGTGTTCTCCTGAGCGTGTTCTCCTAAGTGTTCTCCTGAGCGTGTTCCCCTGAACGTGTTCAACTAAGCGTGTTCTCCTGAGTGTGTTCTCCTGAGTGTTCTCGTGAGCGTGTTCCCCTAAGCGTGTTCTCCTGAGTGTGTTGTGATGTATGAGAGAGGAACAGAGCTGAATCTCACTCCAGAACTCGGAGTTTGTTCTCAGTCGATAAAGGTATCAGAGAAGCTGATCTACACACTGACACAACACACACTGCTGCTGCTCTACACACTGACACAACACACACTGCTGATCTACACACTGACACAACACACACTGCTGATCTACACACTGACACAACACACACTGCTGATCTACACACTGACACAACACACACTGCTGATCTACACACTGACACAACACACACTGCTGATCTACACACTGACACAACACACACTGCTGATCTATACACTGACACAACACACAATGCTGATCTACACACTGACACAACACACACTGCTGATCTACACACTGACTCAACACACACTGCTGATCTACACACTGACACAACACACACTGCTGATCTACACACTGACACAACACACACTGCTGCTGCTCTACACACTGACACAACACACACTGCTGATCTACACACTGACACAACACACACTGCTGCTGCTCTACACACTGACACAACACACACTGCTGCTGATCTACACACTGACACAACACACACTGCTGCTGATCTACACACTGACACAACACACACTGCTGATCTACACACTGACACAACACACACTGCTGATCTACACACTGACACAACACACACTGCTGATCTACACACTGACTCAACACACACTGCTGATCTACACACTGACACAACACACACTGCTGATCTACACACTGACACAACACACACTGCTGCTGATCTACACACTGACACAACACACACTGCTGCTGATCTACACACTGACACAACACACACTGCTGATCTACACACTGACACAACACACACTCTGCTGATCTACACACTGACACAACACACACTGCTGATCTACACACTGACACAACACACACTGCTGATCTACACACTGACACAACACACACTGCTGATCTACACACTGACACAACACACACGGCTGCTGATCTACACACTGACACAACACACACTGCTGATCTACACACTGACACAACACACACTGCTGATCTACACACTGACACAACACACACTGCTGATCTACACACTGACTCAACACACACTGCTGATCTACACACTGACACAACACACACTGCTGATCTACACACTGACACAACACACACTGCTGATCTACACACTGACACAACACACACTGCTGCTGCTCTACACACTGACACAACACACACTGCTGATCTACACGCTGACACAACACACACTGCTGCTGATCTACACACTGACACAACACACACTGCTGATCTACACACTGACACAACACACACTGCTGATCTACACACTGACACAACACACACTGCTGCTGATCTACACACTGACACAACACACTGCTGATCTACACACTGACACAACACACACTGCTGCTGATCTACACACTGACACAACACACACTGCTGCTGATCTACACACTGACACAACACACACTGCTGCTGATCTACACACTGACACAACACACACTGCTGATCTACACACTGACACAACACACACTGCTGATCTACACACTGACACAACACACACTGCTGATCTACACACTGACTCAACACACACTGCTGATCTACACACTGACACAACACACACTGCTGATCTACACACTGACTCAACACACACTGCTGATCTACACACTGACACAACACACACTGCTGCTGATCTACACACTGACACAACACACACTGCTGCTGATCTACACACTGACACAACACACACTGCTGATCTACACACTGACACAACACACACTGCTGATCTACACACTGACACAACACACACTGCTGCTCTACACACTGACACAACACACACTGCTGATCTACACACTGACACAACACACACTGCTGATCTACACACTGACACAACACACACTGCTGATCTACACACTGACACAACACACACTGCTGCTGATCTACACACTGACACAACACACACTGCTGATCTACACACTGACACAACACACACTGCTGCTGATCTACACACTGACACAACACACACTGCTGATCTACACACTGACACAACACACACTGCTGATCTACACACTGACACAACACACACTGCTGCTGATCTACACACTGACACAACACACACTGCTGCTGATCTACACACTGACACAACACACACTGCTGCTGATCTACACACTGACACAACACACACTGCTGCTGATCTACACACTGACACAACACACACTGCTGCTGATCTACACACTGACACAACACACACTGCTGCTGATCTACACACTGACACAACACACACTGCTGATCTACACACTGACACAACACACACTGCTGCTGCTCTACACACTGACACAACACACACTGCTGATCTACACACTGACACAACACACACTGCTGATCTACACACTGACACAACACACACTGCTGATCTACACACTGACACAACACACACTGCTGCTGATCTACACACTGACACAACACACACTGCTGATCTACACACTGACACAACACACACTGCTGATCTACACACTGACACAACACACACTGCTGCTGATCTACACACTGACACAACACACACTGCTGATCTACACACTGACACAACACACACTGCTGATCTACACACTGACACAACACACACTGCTGATCTACACACTGACACAACACACACTGCTGATCTACACACTGACACAACACACACTGCTGATCTACACACTGACACAACACACACTGCTGATCTACACACTGACACAACACACACTGCTGATCTACACACTGACACAACACACACTGCTGCTGATCTACACACTGACACAACACACACTGCTGATCTACACACTGACACAACACACACTGCTGATCTACACACTGACACAACACACACTGCTGCTGATCTACACACTGACACAACACACACTGCTGATCTACACACTGACACAACACACACTGCTGATCTACACACTGACACAACACACACTGCTGATCTACACACTGACACAACACACACTGCTGATCTACACACTGACACAACACACACTGCTGCTGATCTACACACTGACACAACACACACTGCTGATCTACACACTGACACAACACACACTGCTGATCTACACACTGACACAACACACACTGCTGATCTACACACTGACACAACACACACTGCTGATCTACACACTGACACAACACACACTGCTGATCTACACACTGACACAACACACACTGCTGATCTACACACTGACACAACACACACTGCTGATCTACACACTGACACAACACACACTGCTGATCTACACACTGACACAACACACACTGCTGATCTACACACTGACACAACACACACTGCTGCTGATCTACACACTGACACAACACACACTGCTGATCTACACACTGACACAACACACACTGCTGCTGATCTACACACTGACACAACACACACTGCTGATCTACACACTGACACAACACACACTGCTGCTGATCTACACACTGACACAACACACACTGCTGATCTACACACTGACACAACACACACTGCTGATCTACACACTGACACAACACACACTGCTGATCTACACACTGACACAACACACACTGCTGATCTACACACTGACACAACACACACTGCTGCTGATCTACACACTGACACAACACACACTGCTGATCTACACACTGACACAACACACACTGCTGATCTACACACTGACACAACACACACTGCTGCTGATCTACACACTGACACAACACACACTGCTGATCTACACACTGACACAACACACACTGCTGATCTACACACTGACACAACACACACTGCTGATCTACACACTGACTCAACACACACTGCTGATCTACACACTGACACAACACACACTGCTGATCTACACACTGACACAACACACACTGCTGATCTACACACTGACACAACACACACTCTGCTGATCTACACACTGACACAACACACACTGCTGATCTACACACTGACACAACACACACTGCTGATCTACACACTGACTCAACACACACTGCTGATCTACACACTGACACAACACACACTGCTGATCTACACACTGACACAACACACACTGCTGATCTACACACTGACACAACACACACTGCTGATCTACACACTGACACAACACACACTGCTGCTGATCTACACACTGACACAACACACACTGCTGCTGATCTACACACTGACACAACACACTGCTGATCTACACACTGACACAACACACTCTGCTGATCTACACACTGACACAACACACACTGCTGATCTACACACTGACACAACACACACTGCTGATCTACACACTGACACAACACACACTGCTGATCTACACACTGACACAACACACACTGCTGCTGATCTACACACTGACACAACACACACTGCTGATCTACACACTGACACAACACACACTGCTGATCTACACACTGACACAACACACACTGCTGATCTACACACTGACACAACACACACTGCTGATCTACACACTGACACAACACACACTGCTGATCTACACACTGACACAACACACACTGCTGATCTACACACTGACACAACACACACTGCTGATCTACACACTGACACAACACACACTGCTGATCTACACACTGACACAACACACACTGCTGATCTACACACTGACACAACACACACTGCTGATCTACACACTGACACAACACACACTGCTGATCTACACACTGACACAACACACACTGCTGATCTACACACTGACACAACACACACTGCTGATCTACACACTGACTCAACACACACTGCTGATCTACACACTGACACAACACACACTGCTGATCTACACACTGACACAACACACACTGCTGATCTACACACTGACACAACACACACTGCTGCTGATCTACACACTGACACAACACACACTGCTGATCTACACACTGACACAACACACACTGCTGATCTACACACTGACACAACACACACTGCTGCTGATCTACACACTGACACAACACACACTGCTGATCTACACACTGACACAACACACACTGCTGATCTACACACTGACACAACACACACTGCTGATCTACACACTGACACAACACACACTGCTGATCTACACACTGACACAACACACACTGCTGCTGATCTACACACTGACACAACACACACTGCTGATCTACACACTGACACAACACACACTGCTGATCTACACACTGACACAACACACACTGCTGATCTACACACTGACACAACACACACTGCTGATCTACACACTGACACAACACACACTGCTGATCTACACACTGACACAACACACACTGCTGATCTACACACTGACACAACACACACTGCTGCTGATCTACACACTGACACAACACACACTGCTGATCTACACACTGACACAACACACACTGCTGATCTACACACTGACACAACACACACTGCTGATCTACACACTGACACAACACACACTGCTGATCTACACACTGACACAACACACACTGCTGATCTACACACTGACACAACACACACTGCTGATCTACACACTGACACAACACACACTGCTGCTGATCTACACACTGACACAACACACACTGCTGCTGATCTACACACTGACACAACACACACTGCTGATCTACACACTGACACAACACACACTGCTGATCTACACACTGACACAACACACACTGCTGATCTACACACTGACACAACACACACTGCTGATCTACACACTGACACAACACACACTGCTGATCTACACACTGACACAACACACACTGCTGATCTACACACTGACACAACACACACTGCTGATCTACACACTGACACAACACACACTGCTGCTGATCTACACACTGACACAACACACACTGCTGATCTACACACTGACACAACACACACTGCTGATCTACACACTGACACAACACACACTGCTGATCTACACACTGACACAACACACACTGCTGATCTACACACTGACACAACACACACTGCTGATCTACACACTGACACAACACACACTGCTGATCTACACGCTGACACAACACACACTGCTGCTGCTCTACACACTGACACAACACACACTGCTGATCTACACACTGACACAACACACACTGCTGATCTACACACTGACACAACACACACTGCTGATCTACACACTGACACAACACACACTGCTGATCTACACACTGACACAACACACACTGCTGCTGATCTACACACTGACACAACACACACTGCTGATCTACACACTGACACAACACACACTGCTGATCTACACACTGACACAACACACACTGCTGCTGATCTACACACTGACACAACACACACTGCTGATCTACACACTGACACAACACACACTGCTGATCTACACACTGACACAACACACACTGCTGATCTACACACTGACACAACACACACTGCTGATCTACACACTGACACAACACACACTGCTGATCTACACACTGACACAACACACACTGCTGATCTACACACTGACACAACACACACTGCTGATCTACACACTGACACAACACACACGGCTGCTGATCTACACACTGACACAACACACACTGCTGATCTACACACTGACACAACACACACTGCTGATCTACACACTGACACAACACACACTGCTGATCTACACACTGACACAACACACACTGCTGATCTACACACTGACACAACACACACTGCTGATCTACACACTGACACAACACACACTGCTGATCTACACACTGACACAACACACACTGCTGATCTACACACTGACACAACACACACTGCTGATCTACACACTGACACAACACACACTGCTGATCTACACACTGACACAACACACACTCTGCTGATCTACACACTGACACAACACACACTGCTGATCTACACACTGACACAACACACACTGCTGATCTACACACTGACACAACACACACTGCTGATCTACACACTGACACAACACACACTGCTGATCTACACACTGACACAACACACACTGCTGATCTACACACTGACACAACACACACTGCTGCTGATCTACACACTGACACAACACACACTGCTGATCTACACACTGACACAACACACACTGCTGCTGATCTACACACTGACACAACACACACTGCTGCTGATCTACACACTGACACAACACACACTGCTGATCTACACACTGACACAACACACACTGCTGATCTACACACTGACACAACACACACTGCTGATCTACACACTGACACAACACACACTGCTGATCTACACACTGACACAACACACACTGCTGATCTACACACTGACACAACACACACTGCTGATCTACACACTGACTCAACACACACTGCTGATCTACACACTGACACAACACACACTGCTGATCTACACAAATCACCAACCCACAAAAAGACACTGCTATCAAACAAACAAACATACAAATAAATAAATGTTCCGATATGAGCTTTTATTATTTATCAGCAAAATCCCATCTTCATTTCGACTCCAACGTATAGAACATGAGGATCTACACCAACATACACAAAACAGAATGAAAGAACGAAAAAATCGAGAGTAGTGATGCAATTATCTAATTAATTCTCTCTCTCTCTCTCTCTCTCTCTCTCCCTCTCTCACACACACACACACACCCAGCTGCTCGTTCACCTTTTCCTCCGTCTGCTCCAGAGATGAGTGAACCTGAGCAGGAGAGAGGGATGACTGTTCATCTCGCGCTAGAACTCATCTGAAAAACTCTTAATTGGTTCCTCTGGGATGAAAATCAGCTAAAAACAGATAAAAATAACAACGCTGATGAATTACAATAGCCAAATGGCCTCGGAGTGGGGGGGGTGATGAAACAGGAGCTGAGGATGAGCTGAGGAGATGGAGAGAGGGAATGTGTTCGAGAAAACTGTCCTTCATCGCCATCTAGTGTTTCCATCTGATTACTGACCAGACGAGCGTCCAGCATGCTAAACTGTTAGCCACCTTAGCTCAGTGGCTCCAGTGCAAGTCACATACACAAACCTTTTCTTTCCTTCAGCTATCAAAAAGAATAACAGAGCATTCAGCTAACTCCAGATGAGAACAGATAAAAGTCTAGAGAGCGTGTGATTGGCTGCTGCTGTTTTCATGACATCACAACATCCATCTTGCTTCCTGTCAATCAAACATGTGAAAGAGAAGAGATATTATGATGTCACTAAAACCACAGCAGTTCCACAATAATCATGATTAAAGATAAAACATTAATAAACAAACCACAAGACGAGTCATTTAATCAGATCTGAGAGAGACAACACAACACTGTGTGTTTATTAGGAGCTCAGGTTCTGCTTATTCACTGTTCCTTAAGTGTGTCATGTAGCCTATAAAATAAAGCATCCTACACTCTGTATACTGTGCTGCGTGATGGTGTGTGTGTTTCTGTATGTTTGTGTGTGTGTGTGCGTATGATTGTGTGTTTGTGTGTAAGTGTGTGTGTGTATGTTTGTGTGTGTGTGTGTGTGTGTGCACTTGTGTGTGTGTATGATTGTGTGTGTGTGTGTGTGTGCGTGTGTATGTTTGTGTGTGCGCGTATGTGTGTGTGTTTGTTTGTGTGTGCTTGTGTGTGTATGTTTGTGTGCGTGTGTGCGTATGTGTGCTTGTGTGTGTGTTTGTGTGTAAAGCCATATACCACACGTTATACCCCGAGCTCAGACCGATATGCTAATGAGCAGCGTTGTGACACACCCCTTTCATGAATATTTAAGTAGCCAGCCCTCAGTCTGTACAGCAGTGTAATTTGATATCAGGTTGTGTTACGGTGTACAGCCACCAGGTGGCGCTGCTGTACTGTATTATAAAGACTCCAGTCTCAGTACAGAGTTTTATTACTATAAAGTAAATCCTTGTATCTAATTTTATTCTAATTCATACCAATGATCAAGCACTCCTGCACTGTGTCTGATTATAATCTGGTAACACTACAGAGCTGTGATTACACTCCACTTTACATTACTCTACACAGATACACACACCACCAGTGAACACCAACCAGTCTGTGACACACACATACACACACACACACACACACACAGAGGCTATGCATTAATCATAAGACATCACTCTCTGCTGAAGATGAGGCAATGGGTGGAGCTTTAAAGTGGTTCTGTGTGTGTGTGTGTGTGTGTGTGTGTGTGTGAGACAGTAAGCAGCTCCTCTATGTGTAGTAAAGCACATAGAATGTAGCAAACAATGTAATAAAGCACTGAAACATCACCTGAGCTACCCGACTTGACTCATCCTGAGGGGCGTGGCCTATGATTGAGAGCCTTCTGTCTGTGACTCCGCCTGATACGGTTAAAAGTTTTAAAGAAAAGCAGGAAGTAAAAAGTAGAGCTTCTCTCACGCACTCTCCCTGGAGTTCCTCTCCGCTCTGTGCTTTTCCTTTCTGCTTTTTCTCAGCTCTGAGACACTCACACACACACTCACGCACACGCTCTCACACACTCACACACACACACACACACACACACAGTTCACAAGGTCTGCAGACTCGAGAGAGAGAAAGTGTAAATAATTGAGGAAGAAAATTGGAGGCGAGGCCTGAGGCTGGTCCCTGATGTCCTCCAAGCCACAGACAGTGTTTACACTCCATACCAAGGACACATCTCAATCACCTGCACAACACACACCTGCAAAACACACAACAGGTACACACACACAACACACACCTGCACAACACACAACAGGTACACACACACAACACACAACAGGTACACACACACAACACACACCTGCACAACACACCTCCACAACACACACCTCCATAACACACACCTCCACAACACATATCTGCACGACACAAGTACACACACAAAACACACACCTCCACAACACATATCTGCACGACACAAGTACACACACAAAACACACACCTCCACAACACAATCCTACACAACACACAACAGATACACACACACACAACACACAGCTGCACAACACACCTCCACAACACAATCCTACACAACACACACCAGGTACATACACACAACACACACCTCCACAACACACACCTGCACAACACACAATAGGTACATGTACAACACTCACCTGGACTCGTCCATCGATTACGAATGTGACAAATTTCTGTCTGTTTTTGTTTGTTTGCAGAGCTGACAGTGTCACAATACAGAATAAAGCGAGAGTGATGCAGAGGAGAATGAGTGTGTGTGTGTGTGTGTGTGTGTGTGCACTTTTCATAAACACACATCAAGCAGTTAAAGAGGGAAATAAAGAGCCATTTAAACATGATTTTATTTCTCAGTGATAAAACCAGCATTTCTATGGAATCATCTATTTAAAGGTCATTCAGTACAATAGTGCTGTGTGTGTGTGTGTGTGTTTAGTTTCTTGAATAAATCAAATATCGAATATTCAGTTGAGGATCTGTGGATGGCAGTAGAGAGCCATTAGAGAGAAACTACCCCCCCCCCGTCCCTCCGCCCCCATCCTTTCTAAATAAAGCAGTCCTAACCAGTTGTGTCTTTTACCCTACATCCTCTCATTCCTTCTTTCACTCTTTTCCCCCAGTGAATAAGTGAACCAAAATTCTCCATACTTCCTGTTTGAGCAGTTTGATGTAATTCACCGCTTTGACAGGTGTATAAACTTATTAACGGGGAGAAAGAATCCATAATTTCATCATTTTCTAGCAGTGTATCATATATCCTGTCTGTAGATTGAAGCTAAACGTCTGCGTTTGATCGGATTAGATCTCAGAATGAGTGTGAAGCTCCAGGGTTCCTGTTTCCATCCGGAGCTCAGGTTACTGTGTGCGGGTTTCCTCAGGGTTCTCCAGGTTTCTCCCACCTCCGTGTGGATGATGTGGCGTCTCCTCTGGGGTGTTTTCACCTCACACTCCTGGGATAAAGCCTGGATTCCACATGACCCTGAGCAGGAAAACACACTTACTGATGCTGAATGAATGAATGGATCTCCAAAATAAATGGGATAAATATGGTGATAGGAAGTGATGTCATCGCCCATGTGCTCGGGCTGCTGTTGAACAGGACTGGCAGTAATCTATCTGAGGAGACTGACGGGTAAATTGCGTGTAATTTAGTAGCATTAAAGTCCTGAATAGAGGCTGAAATCTTGAAGGCACAGACTGTTTCAGCAGCCAGACTCCTCTTTAACGTCTTTCTGGTGAGGAACGAGTCAGAACTGTGGGATCGGAGGTTAGAACCCAGGCTCAGAAGGTCATGAGGGACTGCCACGCTGAAAAGAACATCTCCAATTAAGCTCGTTAAAGATTTAGCAATGTCTTCATTAGGGTGAGAAAATGACCTGACCTGCCTGCATGATTTTTAACCATTGACCTTGGAGTTAAACAAAAGCCATGCTAATAAAGCACATGATTTTCTTGCTTAATTATTAGCAAATCTGTGTCCAGTTCTTATAAGCTTTGGCATTTGACCTTTAGTAGACATTAAGGTCATTATATATCATTATTAGTTTAAATGGATTGATTTATTTCTCAGACTGTGCTCCGTAGCTGCATATTTCTGTACTACACAGCATACAGAGACGCTTCTTAGCGCTAGTTACTCGTGTGTTTGCGTCCCATGTGACAGATTTATATCACGCTGTAATGGATGTCATGTTGTTATAATCGCTGTGTCACACTGTGACAGGGGTTTACTGAAGAGAAAGTCATGAGTATCTCTGACCTTCATTCCTGCAGCTGAAGGTCATCAGAGTCAGATGGAGTTAATAACAGCCATGGTGAGGATTTCACTCCAATACGTCCTAAAGCTCAGAGCTCCTCGGTTTCTGAGATATTTACTGTATATGTGTGATCTGTTCATTCAGACTGAGAGAATTAAAGCAGCAGTGTGTGCTTTCAGCTCTTCTGACCCAGACACTAACAGCGTTTAATTAGGTCAAAAGAATCCTGTTTGTGACTCTCTAATCACTTCTGAACAAATTAGTATTTCATTATTTCTCCATCTTTCCCTCTCTGACTGCTGACATAAAGATGAGGCTCTAATGGGTTCTTTTTCTTCTTTCTAATTGTTTATTTCTAATTCTATCTTTTTTTAAAATACCTAAAGCAAGGAACGTGAGTAATACGTCTCTTGTAAATATCACACGTCACACCTTCAGGATAAAAACCTCGACCAGGTGAAGAGCCGCGGCCGAAGTGTCTGTTGATGTTTTACGCGTTCTGTGTTTTGTGCTAACATACAGGATATAACGTATTTATTCAAATTCCAGGGTTCCAGAGGGTTCTACTGATTGTTAGTGTTTAGCTAATTAGTACAATGTGTGATATTTATTTAAATAGAAATTTTTAATTAAAACAGAATTGATTTTAGTCTTCCAGCTAGCATCAAGCTAACAGCTGGCGGTTATGTGTATTCTGTCTCCATGCGTGTAAAAATTATACACATATAATTATGTGTGTGTGTGTGTGTGTGTGTGTGTGTGTGGCTACTTGCTGCTTTCATCATGATCTGCACAAAGACTCGTCCAGTGGCTGAACATTGATCATTTTCTAGCACAATATTTATTTATTTTTAGCGATTATGCTAATCGGATCATTCCAACGTGACGCTAAGCTCAGTGTCTCAGCTATTAAGCTTTTAGCTCGTCCCCTCAGACTTCTTAAAATGATAATAACCGCCTCATTACTCTTTTATGACTTTCTCTTATAACAGATGAAGATTCTTTTATGAGATCTGTGTGTGTGTGTGTGTGTGTGTGTGAGAGAGAGAGAGAGAAAAAAAAATTGGGGATTAATGAGATGTGTGTGTATGTGTGTGTGTGTAAGATAAGATAAGAACTTTATTAATCCTGAAGGAAATTCTTTGCAAGAGACGGAATAAATAGATATATATCCATGTACACAGCATTCTACAGTGACAGCAACAGTAAATATAGTACATGACTTTGCTGTAGCACATGACACTGTAGCGATAATGACGGGTGATACTGAGAGGTGATGTTGTAGGTGATATTAATATACATATTGTAGATATTGTGAATGAGGATAGTGTATGTAATAACACAGTGATACAGTCAGTGTTTGTGTCAGCTCTCCTACTGAAAGGGGAGGAGTTTGATGGACAATGGTAGGAAAGACCTCCTCTGGCGTTCTGTGGTAGTCGCCGGTGGTCTTGGTGGTGAACCTGCTCCGTTAGGAGACTGAAAAGTTTCTTCATCATGCTCCTCTCAGACCCCTCAACCAGAGACTCCAGTTCCTCTCAGATCCCTCAGCCAGAGACTCCAGTTCCTCTCAGATCCCTCAAGCAGAGACTCCAGTTCCTCTCAGACCCCTCAGCCAGAGACTCCAGTTCCTCTCAGACCCCTCAGCCAGAGACTCCAGTTCCTCTCAGACCCCTCAGCCAGAGACTGCAGTTCCTCTCAGACCCCTCAGCCAGAGACTCCAGTTCCTCTCAGATCCCTCAAGCAGAGACTCCAGTTCCTCTCAGACCTGAGTCTCCTGACAAAGTGATCTTTCTTATACAGTGCAGCTTGTTGTCTAAGTGGATACTCAGATACTTCTAACTGTCCACAGTGTCCACCTCTGTGTCCATGATGGTTCCTCTGCTTCCTAAAATCCACCACTAGCTATTTTGTCTTTGTGACATTGAGTTGCAGGTGATTTCGTCCGCACCACTCCACAAAGATGTCCACTACACTCCTGTACTCAGCCTCCTGACCTCTCCTCATACAGCCTACAGCAGCAGAGTCAGTGTGTGTATGGTTGCCAAGATGATTGTGTGTATAAGAGAGTAGCTTTGTGTGTGTGTGTGTGTGTCCTCTAATGTCCTCACAATGATAGGTATGTCTGACCCCGTGCGGACATTTGTCTGGTCCTCCTGAGGAAAACTGTTAAAAGCTTTCCTTCCAGTTCCTGAGGTTGAGGGTAGATTTGCGTGGAGTATGACATTAATTAGCTGCATTAATCTTTATTCCAATAAAACGTCCTCACAAGGTTAGAAAGGCAAATGAGCGTGTGTGTGTTTATAAGAGAGAGAGAGAGAGAGAGAGAGATTAGTTGCTAATGACAGCTGTAATGGTTGTTAAACACTCCGATTTCAGATGAATGAAAACAGACCCCTGAGAGTCTCCATGTCTCCATTCGTCCCCTGTTCACTACACAGTGTGCACTATGTAGGGCGTAGTGTTGTCACAACCCTCAGCGGTCTAATTACACTCCCAGGATAGTGCACTTATTACCCATAATGCCCATACAGTGACAGGGGCCTGTCAGGATAAATGCCCGAGAGCATAAACACTGTGTGTGTGTGTGTGTGTGTGATCAGAGATGTTTACACACCAGTTGTGTATTTATTGTGTTGTTGGAGTTTTGTGGTGTTTAGGGTGTGAGGTAATGTGTAACAGCACTGCTGTCTGAATCCCTTACTGCTGCCCTATATACCGTTCCACACAGAACAGTCTAGAACATTCTATACTGTAGTCAACGAGTGAGGGACTCATCACACACACACACACACACACACACACACGCTTCACGGCTTGCCGACCCAGTGTGTGTGTGTGTGTGTAAGATGGTAGCTTTATTTGTGTAATTTAGTTTATTGTGTGTGTGTGTGTGTGTGTGTGTAGAGAGAGAGAGAGAGAGTGTGTGTGTGTGTGTGTGTGTGTAGAGAGAGAGAGAGAGAGAGAGTGTGTGTGTGTGTGTGTGTAGAGAGAAACAGAGGGAGAGAGAGAGAGAGAGAGAGAGTGTGTATGTGTGTGTGTGTGTGTAGAGAGAAAGAGAGAGAGAGAGAGAGAGAGTGTGTATGTGTGTGAAGAGAGAGAGTGTGTGTGTATGTGTGTGTGTGTGTGTAGAGAGAGAAAGAGAATGTGTGTGTGTAGATAGAGAGAGAGAGAGAGAGAGAGAGAGAGAGAGTGTAGAGAGAGAGTGCGTGTGTGTGTGTGTAGAGAGAGAGAAAGAGAATGTGTGTGTGTAGAGAGAGAGAGAGAGAGAGAGAGAGTGTGTGTATGTGTGTGTGTGTGTGTGTGTAGAGAGAGAAAGAGAATGTGTGTGTGTAGATAGAGAGAGAGAGAGAGAGAGTGTAGAGAGAGAGTGCGTGTGTGTGTGTGTGTAGAGAGAGAGAGAAAGAGAATGTGTGTGTGTAGAGAGAGAGAGAGAGAGAGAGAGAGAGAGAGAGTGTAGAGAGAGAGTGCGTGTGTGTGTGTAGAGAGAGAGTGTGTATATGTGTGAAGAGAGAGAGAGAGAGAGTGTGTGTGTGTGTGTGTGTGTGTAGAGAGAGAAAGAGAATGTGTGTGTGTGTAGATAGAGAGAGAGAGAGAGTGTAGAGAGAGAGTGCGTGTGTGTGTGTGTGTGTGTAGAGAGAGAGAGAGAGTGTGTGTATGTATGTGAAGAGAGAGAGAGAGAGCGCGAGCGTGTGAGAGAGAGTTCCAGTCAGGCTCGAGACCGGTTCTCGCGCGCCTCTGAGGAACTCCAGTGATCAGTTAGCATAGCCAGCGGCAGGTTCGGTCTTTTTTTTATAATTTTATTTTACAGTTTTAGCTGCGGACCAAATTCCCGCCGCGATGTCCGAGTTTCTTTTGGCGTTTCTGACCCTAACCGGATTATTTCCTGCCGGTAAAATGACTTCGCTGGTCGGAGCTGATCAAGGTAAGCGCGTGTCTCCGCTTTAAACGGAGGATTTATTGTGTTTTCTGTCAGAAGTCTTTAACGGTGCTGGGAGAATCTCTGAGGTAGATTTCTGAGGTACTTCTCTGAGGTAGATTTCTGAGGTTCATCTCTGAGGTAGATTTCTGAGCTACATCTCTGAGGTAGATTTCTGAGGTAGATTTCTGAGGTACATCTCTGAGGTAGATTTCTGAGGTAGATTTCTGAGGTACATCTCTGAGGTAGATTTCTGAGGTACATCTCTGAGGTAGATTTCTGAGGTACATCTCTGAGGTAGATTTCTGAGGTAGATTTCTGAGGTACTTCTCTGAGGTAGATTTCTGAGGTAGATTATTTTTCTGAATGTTGTTAAACATAGGTGTTACCTCCCTCTGACGAATTTGGGTTATTATTATTTTTTTTTTACCTCAGCACAGACACCTGAATATGGTGCGGAAAGAACTGGGATGGTACTGGTGGTACTGGTGGTACTGTTTGGACCCAGACGGTACTGGAAGTGTTGAATAAACTCCTACAGAGTTACTGAAGTCTTTTTAGTAACTCAGTCATGTCTTCAGAATATAGCCCATTTAAATCAACAAGAACAATGACAACAAACAAAAAAAGAACAAAACAAACAAACAAACAAATTTAATGCACACAGTTCCTGGGCGCCGAGTTTTAGTGAAGCGGCACCGAATCAGAGGGCACGCGCTCCTCTCTCTCTCTCTCTCTCTCTCTCTCTCTCTCTCTCTCTCTCCATTAATCCGCTATAACGGGTCTTTGCGCTGTCAATGAGCTGTAATAAATGAGGCTCTTGAATGAAAGGTACGCTAGTGTTCATTAGTCCATAGTAAGTGCTCTATAAGGAGCTGAAACTAACAGCTCATATCTCTGTACAAGGTCATTATCTCATTACCTCTCACTGCGCACTGGTTATGACGTCATCAGGAGAATAAAATGTGTTTCATCTTTAGTCTTATATAGTACAGAAATTAGCACATATGCTTAAAGATGGAAAACAGACACTTATAATTCTAGCAAATGTCCCTGTGCACAAAGCAGCTGCATGAGGACATGGTGTGTGGAGGTGAAGAACTGGACAGAGCCCAGGATCGGACTCAACCCCACTGACCACCACCAAGACCTCCACACTAACACCAGTGTCTGATCTCACTAATGCTATTCTAGCTGAATGATCACTAATCCCCACAGACACAATTCAACCAACATGTAGTGGAGAACCTTCCAGAAGAGAAGAGTGGAGCTGATTAGAACAGACAGGGAATCAATCTGGAGCGAGATGTTCAGTAAATAACTGAGGATGTGATGGTCAGGGGTGCACAAACTTTTAGCACTACAGAGTATAGCTGATGATATATAATTTAATTACATTAGATTCTAAAGCAGCAGGGTCTCGACGATGCCT
>NC_080736.1:17094558-17112058 GCF_019097595.1 Hemibagrus wyckioides | reverse complement strand
GCTCAGATCCATTTACGGCTTTTAGGCGCTTTTAAGTGCCTGGAGATGCGTTCATGAGGGGGAGATTAGGGTCTCTAGTCATTCTGGTCATTACTTACTATATATATATATTTATATTTATATATATATTTAAATACATTAACATTAGCAGGCCACCAGAGGTTAACAGCACAAACTAATAATTTATATAAGTGATTATTTTGCACTGTTAACCTCTGGTGGCCTGCTAATGTTCATTTTTGATAAATATGTGGGTACTATTAGAGCATTAGAGCGCTGTCAGGACAGATGGGCTAAAATATAAAGTAGAAGGTTTTATCAGTATGTGTCTGATGACACTGTGGATCTAAGAAAATCATTTCTGTGACATCAGCAGTACAGGTAGGATGATGTTAATGCTAATCTGAGCTAATACTGTTCATGACCTGATAATAACTCATAGAGGCTCATGTTGCAGATGAGCTCCAGCCACTCGCTCTGTGTATATAAAGTGAAAGAGAAAAAAATCAGTTTATACACCGATCAGCCATAGCATTATGACCACTGAGAGGTGACGTGTATAAGACTAAGTATCTCCTCATCATGGCACCTGTTAGTGGGTGGGATATATTAGGCACCAAGTCAACATTTTGTCCTCAAAGTTGATGTTAGAAGCAGGATGGACAAGCGTAAGGATTTGAGTGAGTTTGACCAAAAGGACCAAATTGTGATGGCTAGACCACTGGGTCAGAGCATCTCCAAAACTGCAGCTCTTGTGGGGTGTTCCGGTCTGCAGTGGTCAGTATCTATCAAAAGTGGTCCAAGGAAGGAACAGAGGTGACCTGGAGACAGGGTCATGTGTGGTCAAGGGTCACTGATGCACGTGGGAAGAGAAGGCTGTTGATCCGATCCAACAGACAAGCTACTGTTTCTCATATTGCTGAAGAAGTTTATGCTGGTTCTGATAGTAAGGGGTCAGAATACACAGTGCAGGACGGGTCACCCGACACAATATTAGGCAGGTGGTCATAATGTTATGCCTGGTCGGTGTATATGTATGATGTGTGAAGTGTTTAAAGCTTAAACAGTAAATAATCAAAAGCTTGTGAACCAGAAAGCTTGTAATATCACACAGACAGCAGACTTGGTGATGATTTAGCCTATTATCATAATGCTGTGTTTACAAACTCATTAAAATAAACCAGTAATAAATTATTGTTCAGTAAAGAGACAGTCAGCTGTTCCACTGAGGTTTACTGAGGTTCAGGACACGTCAAAATGTCTGTGCAAACGATCACACGTGGAAAGTTTAGATTAAAATATGAAAGTTATTTGTCCTGGATAATGTTTGGTTATGAAGAAAATGTTTAATAGTTTAGCCTCAATAAGCTTGATTTTTTAGCATTAGCCTCAATAAGCTTGACTTTTTAGCATTAGCCTCAATAAGCTTGACTTTTTAGCATTAGCCTCAATAAGCTTGACTACTACTAACACTGAAAAAATGGACAAAAAGCAATAAAAAGGTCATTGATGGATCAGCCCTCTGTAATGGAGTTGGTGTGAATGATGTAGCTCTTACTGGTTTAATGTCCATGTTTCTGCGGTGAAGGTAGTGAAATGTCATAAAATCATTTCAGTGTAATGAGTTTAACATAAAGCAGCTGTGGAACATCTGTCCTCCATCTAAAGACAAATGGAAATAATAAATCACCGAACACGGACAACATGCAGTGGTAGAAAAACATTTAGTTTATTGTTTATTTTCTGTTTCTTGGTGTAAATCTCCTGAACGATTACGAGCCTGAGCGTTGACCTGAGGTCAGAATTGTGGTGTTATGACACTGACCATCATCGTTACCATGCTAAAGCACGAGAAAACCTTTATATTTAAAGTGAAGGGATGAATCCACTGCAGGTTTCAGACGTTTACTCAGACAGGCTTAGAGAAGAGGAAGAACTCGCTTCACTAACATGTAAAGGGCGTTGGGTTTAAATATAAAAATCTCATCATGACAGGCTGAAGATTCCCAGCGGCTAAAAGTGTGAGTGAGTTTTATTAGCCTAATTAAAGCGGAGAGGACAATGAGGTCGTTGTGTTTAATCCCTCAGCAGCGTCACACCTTCTTTATTTTACACTGAAGTAAAGGTGTGGTAAAGTCTCGGGATTATAACTACACCACCTGACTACAGCGGCCGCTTATTTCACTGCCCTCATCATGCTGTATCTCCACCCTGCTCCACCCCCCGTAGCGTCCAGCAGAACTCTGCAGAGCCACGGTGTGTGTGTGTGTGTGTGTGTGGAGAGTGAGAGAGGCCAGATGTTCAGAGTGAGCAGGATCTGTCAATAACTGAATGATTTCAGCCATCAGGTTTTTTTTCTGTAAAAGTGGAGATCTAGCTGTATTAATTATTGGATTGTTTATTGGTTCGAAACTGAAACACTTCATGGAGCTTCATCGATTAGACGTTTCAGTTGAAGTGTAACGTCAATATGCTTCTGAACCACACAGTAAAGCGTCATGACTACAGATGTTTCCTGTGTGCTCCTGACTCCAGCTTACTGTTCAGGATGAAAGTCTGAGTGCAAAAAAGGAGAAAAAGTTTCAGAGCTTCATTTCACTCTTTCACTGCATCCTTCTCTTTCTGTTTACACACACATCACGGCAGTGGAACATCTGATCAGTATTAAGATATTATTATTATTATTATTATCGGGAGTAAAACTGTCTGTCTTTCTTCTCTTTCTGAAACAGCTCTGCTTGCTAAGTGAAGCTAAATGACAAAGCGGAAAGCTAAATGGATAAACATAAAGCTAAATAGCTAAGAAGAATGCTACTTAGCTGCTAAATGTTTCTGTTCATTCTAACCATTACTTTACTTAATTAGCATCCAGTCCATTAGCTGCACGTTTAGCCACTTAACATCACACCCTAACAGCTCTACAGCACACAGTGGCTAACAGGCTAAACTCCCATTAAACACTAGACCCTACACACTAAAACCCTACTCCCTATACCCTACACACTAAACCCTACTCCCTATACCCTAAACACTAAACCCTACACACTATACCCTACTCCCCATACCCTACACACTATACCCTACTCCCCATACCCTACACACTATACCCTACACACTATACCCTACACACTAAAACCCTACTCCCTATACCCTACACACTAAACCCTACTCCCTATACCCTACACACTAAACCCTACACCCTACACACTAAACCCTACTCCCTATACCCTAAACACTAAACCCTACACACTATACGCTACTCCCCATACCCTACACACTAAACCCTACTCCCTATACCCTACACACTAAAACCCTACTCCCTATACCCTACACACTAAACCCTACTCCCTATACCCTAAACACTAAACCCTACACACTATACCCTACTCCCCATACCCTACACACTAAACCCTACTCCCTATACCCTACACACTAAAACCCTACTCCCTATACCCTACACACTAAACCCTACTCCCTATACCCTACACACTAAACCCTACTCCCTATACCCTACATGCTAAATCCTACACCCTATACCCTACACACTATACCCTACACACTAAACCCTACTCCCTATACCCTACAAACTATACCCTACTCCCTATACCCTACACACTAAAACCCTACTCCCTATACCCTACACACTAAACCCTACTCCCTATACCCTACACACTAAACCCTACTCCCTGTACCCTACACACTAAAACCCTACTCCCTATACCCTAAACACTATACCCTACACACTAAATCCTACACCCTATACCCTACACACTATACCCTACACACTAAACCCTACACACTATACCCTACACACTAAACCCTACTCCCTATACCCTACACACTATACCCTACTCCCTGTACCCTACACACTAAAACCCTACTCCCTATACCCTACACACTAAAACCCTACTCCCTATACCCTACACACTAAACCCTACTCCCTATACCCTACACACTAAACCCTACTCCCTGTACCCTACACACTAAAACCCTACTCCCTATACCCTACACACTAAACCCTACTCCCTATACCCTACACACTAAACCCTACTCCCTATACCCTACACACTAAACCCTACTCCCTATACCCTAAACACTAAACCCTACACACTATACCCTACTCCCCATACCCTACACACTAAACCCTACTCCCTGTACCCTACACACTAAACCCTACTCCCTATACCCTACACACTAAACCCTACTCCCTATACCCTACATGCTAAATCCTACACACTATACCCTACACACTAAACCCTACACACTATACCCTACACACTATACCCTACACACTAAACCCTACTCCCTATACCCTACACACTAAACCCTACTCCCTGTACCCTACACACTAAAACCCTACTCCCTATACCCTACACACTAAACCCTACTCCCTATACCCTACACACTAAACCCTACTCCCTATACCCTACACACTATACCCTACACACTAAACCCTACTCCCTATACCCTACACACTAAACCCTACTCCCTATACCCTACATGCTAAATCCTACACACTATACCCTACACACTATACCCTACACACTAAACCCTACACACTATACCCTACACACTATACCCTACACACTAAACCCTACTCCCTATACCCTACACACTAAACCCTACTCCCTATACCCTACACACTAAAACCCTACTCCCTATACCCTACACACTAAACCCTACACACTAAACCCTACTCCCTATACCCTACATGCTAAATCCTACACACTATACCCTACACACTATACCCTACACACTAAACCCTACACACTATACCCTACACACTATACCCTACACACTAAACACCTACTCCCTATACCCTACACACTAAACCCTACTCCCTGTACCCTACACACTAAAACCCTACTCCCTATACCCTACACACTAAACCCTACTCCCTATACCCTACACACTAAACCCTACTCCCTATACCCTACACACTAAACCCTACTCCCTGTACCCTACACACTAAACCCTACTCCCTGTACCCTACACACTAAAACCCTACTCCCTATACCCTACACACTAAACCCTACTCCCTATACCCTACACACTAAACCCTACTCCCTATACCCTACACACTAAACCCTACTCCCTATACCCTACATGCTAAATCCTACACACTAAACCCTACTCCCTGTACCCTACATGCTAAATCCTACACCCTACTCCCTATACCCTACACACTAAACCCTACACACTAAACCCTACTCCCTATACCCTACACACTAAACCCTACTCCCTATACCCTACACACTAAACCCTACTCCCTATACCCTACACACTAAACCCTACACACTAAACCCTACTCCCTATACCCTACACACTAAACCCTACTCCCTATACCCTACACACTAAACCCTACACACTAAACCCTACACACTAAACCCTACTCCCTATACCCTACACACTAAACCCTACTCCCTATACCCTACACACTAAACCCTACTCCCTATACCCTACACACTAAACCCTACTCCCTATACCCTACACGCTGAATCCTACACCCTACTCCCTAAACCCTACACCCTTAACCCTACACCCTATACACTTAATCCTACACCCTACAAACTAAACCCTACACACTAAACCTTATACCCTAAACCCTACACCCTTAACCCTACATTCTACACACTAAACCCTACTCCCTACACACTAAACCCTACACACTACATTCTAATCCCTACAAACTAAACCCTACACCCTTAACCATACATCCTACACACTAAACCCTACACACTTAATCCTAAACCCTACACCCTACACACTAATCCCTACACCCTTAACCTTAAACTCTACACCCTACACACTAAACCCTACACCATTAACCATAAACACCCTAACCACTGCACCATACACACTATTCACTAAACCCTACACCCTACAAACTAAACCCTATACTCTAAACTCTGCACAATAAAACCTACACCCTTAATACAGCACCATACACACTTCACACTAAACCCTACACCATACACACTTCACACTAAACCCTACACCATACACACTTCACACTAAACCCTACACCATACACACTTCACACTAAACCCTACACCATACACACTTCACACTAAACCCTACACCATACACACTTCACACTAAACTCTACACCATACACACTTCACACTAAACCCTACACCATACACACTTCACACTAAACCCTACACCATACACACTTCACACTAAACCCTACACCATACACACTTCACACTAAACCCTACACCATACACACTTCACACTAAACCCTACACCATACACACTTCACACTAAACCCTACAGATTGTATATAGAGGCTGTAGATGATGTGGAATAAATCATGCTCTAATCCACATTTATTTTAAATCACTGCCTTCCTTTATTTCTGTGTGTGGTGCAAACTCTACTCTTCTCCCACTGAAACTGCTGAAAAGGGAACACATGGCAGCATCTGAGCACACACACACACACACACACACACACACACACACACACACTGAAAGATGTGCTGCCAGCTTGCGGGTGTCACTCTGTGGCCACCTGCCAGGTACATGACATTTGGTCTGCTGTGTAAAGGAGATGAAGCATGCATGTGTGTGTGTGTGTGTATGTGTGTGTGTGTTTCTGCATTTATGTGCATGTGGTGGTGTTTCACCAAAACTCATCCAGAACAAACACATGGACCCTGAAAGGCCTGGGAAGTGCGCAGAGAAAACACACACACACACACATTAACCTTATCAATCAGAGGACAATATTTTGGTTCTTTTAGCTTTTCAGATTTTTTTTTAATAAGAATTATATCATAATGATCACCTTTAGTCCTTTGTGCAGTTCAATGACTGTCAGTCTATCTGTCTGTCTGTCTGTTTGTCTGATTATCTATCTGTCTGTCTATCTGACTATCTATCTGTCTGTCTGATTATCTGTCTGTCTGACTGTCTGTCTGTCTGTGTGTGTTTACAGTGAGTTCTACAGTTTCCTCTAAACACATGGCAGGAGGTATACTAAACTAAATTCCACACTAGGTGTGGACTTTAGAGTGGACAGAAGAGGTTTGGGTCCTGACAACACTTACAGTTTTTGTAAAAATCCTAAATAAATAAATAATTAGTGTGATAACGAGGGTTCTTTGTGTTAGGTTAACATCTGTAACAGTCTGAAACGAGAGTTGGGCCAGAAATAAAACATCTCCATGTCCTCCTTCCAACAGCTCCAGTCGATTAGTCATGACTTGAAACCTCTGTAGCTGTTCACTGTGCTTCCAAGGCTAATGTAGCTAATGAGTAATGTAGCCTAGAGTTTAGTATTGTTTGGCACAGATGGTACACGGTCTCATAAAATAGCAGAATATATTTAAAATAATTCAGCAGCAGTTAAAGATCCAGACACTTCCTATCACCAGCTCATAGTGAAGAAGAAGAACCAGAAGCCCTCAGGACCATCAGCCCTTCTTCCCCTTATATTTAAAGGCCAAACATCAAACTGCTGCTGAGATATTACATCACTTCCTGTTTCACTAGCCTTCCCAGGCTGCTGGTGATGTGAGAGAGTGAGTGCTCCTGCCATCCAAACTACTGTTTAATTCCAGATCCTACACACTGCAGTCTATTTTAGCTACAAAGGCTTTAATTCACTATTTCTACACAATTCATCACGACGTCAATCACAGAGAATCTTCCCGATAATTAGACGATTTCCCATCATGCAGCGCTTCAGTTTCATTGTTTGAAAAGAGGTTCAGGATGCTTCCTGCTGTTTTTTTTTTGCCCAAACCAAAGTGAAATCTGAAAAGTCCAAACAGCGAGACTGTAACGACTGCCTGAGCCGTGAAAAGCTCTTTCTTCTGATTCTTTCTCTCTCCTTTACGCCACCGCGCTCATTCACTCACCGCTGTTTTACTGAGGTTTTCAGCAGAAACCATCTGCCAGAACACCACAATTTCCTCAGGTCTTTCTCTCGCTTGTCGTTTGGCTTCTTTCGGGATCTGAGAAGAGAGACATCTGTCCGTTTTGTGTCTTATTATATTCTGTGGAAGAAACCTCTCGCAGCTGAATGTGCAGTGTAACTGATTCACACAGACCTGCCCCTTTACCCCAATACACACACACACACACACACACACACACAAGAACCATCGTGATGTCACAGCATCCTGCTGCACACACACACACACACACACACACAAGAACCATCGTGATGTCACAGCATCCTGCTGCACACACACACACACACACACACACAAGAACCATCGTGATGTCACAGCATCCTGCTGCACACACACACACACACACACACACAAGAACCATCGTGATGTCACAGCATCCTGCTGCACACACACACACACACACACACACACACAAGAACCATCGTGATGTCACAGCGTCCTGCTGCACACACACACACACACACACACAAGAACCATCGTGATGTCACAGCGTCCTGCTGCACACACACACACACACACAAGAACCATCGTGATGTCACAGCGTCCTGCTGCACACACACACACACACACACACACACAAGAACCATTGTGATGTCACAGCGTCCTGCTGAACACACACACACACACACAAGAACCATCGTGATGTCACAGCGTCCTGCTGCACACACACACACACACACACACACACAAGAACCATTGTGATGTCACAGCGTCCTGCTGCACACACACACACACATACACACACACAAGAACCATCATGATGTCACAGCGTCCTGCTGCACACACACACACACACACACACACAAGAACCATAGTGATGTCACAGCGTCCTGCTGCACACACACACACACACACACACACAAGAACTATCGTGATGTCACAATGTCCTGCTGCACACACACACACACACACACACACACACACACAAGAACCATCGTGATGTCACAGCGTCCTGCTGAACACACACACACACACACACACACACAAGAACCATCGTGATGGCACAGTGTCCTGCTGCACACACACACACACACACACACACACACACAAGAACCATCGTGATGGCACAGTGTCCTGCTGAACACACACACACACACACACACACACAAGAACCATCGTGATGGCACAGTGTCCTGCTGCACACACACACACACACACACACACAAGAACCATCGTGATGTCACAGCATCCTGCTGCACCCACACACACACACACACACACACACACACACACAAGAACCATCGTGATGTCACAGCGTCCTGCTGCACACACACACACACACACACACACACACAAGAACCATCGTGATGTCACAGCGTCCTGCTGCACACACACACACACACACACACACACACACAAGAACCATCGTGATGTCACAGCGTCCTGCTGAACACACACACACACACAAGAACCATCGTGATGGCACAGTGTCCTGCTGAACACACACACACACACACAAGAACCATCGTGATGTCACAACGTCCTGCTGAACACACACACACACACACACACACACACAAGAACCATCGTGATGGCACAGTGTCCTGCTGAACACACACACACACACACACACACACACAAGAACCATCGTCATGTCACAGCGTCCTGCTGCACACACACACACACACACACAAGAACCATCGTGATGGCACAGTGTCCTGCTGCACACACACACACACACACACACACACACAAGAACCATCGTCATGTCACAGCGTCCTGCTGCACACACACACACACACACACACACACACACACACACACACACACAAGAACCATCGTGATGGCACAGTGTCCTGCTGCACACACACACACACACACACACACAAGAACCATCGTGATGGCACAGTGTCCTGCTGCACACACACACACACACACACACAAGAACCATCGTCATGTCACAGCGTCCTGCTGCACACACACACACACACACACACAAGAACCATCGTGATGTCACAGCGTCCTGCTGAACACACACACACACACACACAAGAACCATCGTGATGTCACAGCGTCCTGCTGAACACACACACACACACACACACAAGAACCATCGTCATGTCACAGCATCCTGCTGAACACACACACACACACACACACAAGAACCATCGTGATGTCACAGCGTCCTGCTGAACACACACACACACACACACACAAGAACCATCGTGATGTCACAGCGTCCTGCTGAACACACACACACACACACACACAAGAACCATCGTCATGTCACAGCATCCTGCTGAACACACACACACACACACACACAAGAACCATCGTCATGTCACAGCATCCTGCTGAACACACACACACACACACACACAAGAACCATCGTGATGTCACAGCGTCCTGCTGAACACACACACACACACACACACAAGAACCATCGTGATGTCACAGCGTCCTGCTGCACACACACACACACACACACACACACACAAGAACCATCGTGATGGCACAGTGTCCTGCTGCACACACACACACACACACACACACACACACAAGAACCATCGTGATGTCACAGCGTCCTGCTGCACACACACACACACACACACACACACACACACACAAGAACCATCGTGATGTCACAGCGTCCTGCTGAACACACACACACACACAAGAACCATCGTGATGTCACAGTGTCCTGCTGAACACACACACACACACACAAGAACCATCGTGATGTCACAACGTCCTGCTGAACACACACACACACACACACACACACACACACAAGAACCATCGTGATGGCACAGTGTCCTGCTGTACACACACACACACACACACAAGAACCATCGTCATGTCACAGCGTCCTGCTGCACACACACACACACACACACAAGAACCATCGTGATGGCACAGTGTCCTGCTGCACACACACACACACACACACACAAGAACCATCGTCATGTCACAGCGTCCTGCTGCACACACACACACACACACACACAAGAACCATCGTGATGTCACAGCGTCCTGCTGAACACACACACACACACACACACAAGAACCATCGTGATGTCACAGCGTCCTGCTGAACACACACACACACACACACACAAGAACCATCGTCATGTCACAGCATCCTGCTGAACACACACACACACACACACACAAGAACCATCGTGATGTCACAGCGTCCTGCTGAACACACACACACACACACACACAAGAACCATCGTGATGTCACAGCGTCCTGCTGAACACACACACACACACACACACAAGAACCATCGTCATGTCACAGCATCCTGCTGAACACACACACACACACACACACAAGAACCATCGTCATGTCACAGCATCCTGCTGAACACACACACACACACACACACAAGAACCATCGTGATGTCACAGCGTCCTGCTGAACACACACACACACACACACACAAGAACCATCGTGATGTCACAGCGTCCTGCTGCACACACACACACACACACACACACACACAAGAACCATCGTGATGGCACAGTGTCCTGCTGCACACACACACACACACACACACACACACACACACACACACACAAGAACCATCGTGATGTCACAGCGTCCTGCTGCACACACACACACACACACACACACACACACACACAAGAACCATCGTGATGTCACAGCGTCCTGCTGAACACACACACACACACAAGAACCATCGTGATGTCACAGTGTCCTGCTGAACACACACACACACACACAAGAACCATCGTGATGTCACAACGTCCTGCTGAACACACACACACACACACACACACACACACACAAGAACCATCGTGATGGCACAGTGTCCTGCTGAACACACACACACACACACACAAGAACCATCGTCATGTCACAGCGTCCTGCTGCACACACACACACACACACACACAAGAACCATCGTGATGGCACAGTGTCCTGCTGCACACACACACACACACACACAAGAACCATCGTGATGGCACAGTGTCCTGCTGCACACACACACACACACACACACAAGAACCATCGTCATGTCACAGCGTCCTGCTGCACACACACACACACACACACACAAGAACCATCGTGATGTCACAGCGTCCTGCTGAACACACACACACACACACACACAAGAACCATCGTGATGTCACAGCGTCCTGCTGAACACACACACACACACACACACACAAGAACCATCGTCATGTCACAGCATCCTGCTGAACACACACACACACACACACACACAAGAACCATCGTGATGTCACAGCGTCCTGCTGAACACACACACACACACACACACAAGAACCATCGTGATGTCACAGCGTCCTGCTGCACACACACACACACACACACAAGAACCATCGTGATGTCACAGCGTCCTGCTACACACACACACACACACACACACGAGTTCTAAGGCCTGCTCTAGTGTTAAATTACCCATCATGCATCACTGAAATGAGCGCTAATGAACATTTTACACACTGCAGAAATAAACATCTGTGCCTGAACATAATAAACGTAGTGTTTAATAGATATTTGTGTGTGTGTGTGTGTGTGTAAATGCAGCAATCTTTTAAGATTTACAGGAGATTAGCATATTTAAATGATTCCTGCCCATTTTCATGAAGCTCCGCCTCCACCAGGATCTAGAGTGCTTTATAAAGAAGTCTAAAGAAGATGAAATGAGTGGTGATGTTAAAGCGCTCATGAGGCTTCATGTTGTTGTACTGATGTGTGCAGTATAACTGTCGGACTGCACAATTAATGGATTTTCTAATGGTGATTACGATTACAGATGCCACGATTACGTAATCGTTCAAAGCTGCGATTACAAAAAAATCTACGTCTACATTATTCTGCATGTTTATGGGGTGTTTATTGTGTTACATTGTGAGGGGCAAATAAAGACTTTTAATTGGCCTAATAGTCTGTAGGCGTGTCCTTATCACCACCCCGATTATCCACTTGTGCATGTCTATCCCGTCATGTTAATTTGGTGAACATGTGCGCTGATAAAGAAACATCACATAGTTTACAAAATGTTGCTGAGAAGAATCAAGAATTAGAACCGAACAGAAATGCTTCATCTGTGGTATGGGATTATTTTGGATTCTCTAGCGATGATGTGGAGCGGTGTGTTATAGTGTATTTCTGCACCATCAGGCAACAACACGAATTAATCCAATCATTTAAAACTCAGACACAGAGTGCAGTACCACCAGGGTTTTAGCGTGAAAAAAAGCAACAAGCCATGTGAGAACTGTAACACACTCTCCCACCATGACCTCGGGGTTCTGTACTTCTCCGTATCCAACAGCTTCTCCAAGACCAATGGAGATAACTGAAGACATTACGTGTTTCATGGTGCAGGTTAATACAGTTTCCAGCACAGGGTTTAAAATACTCATAAACACTCTGGATAAGAGACACCCCCCCACCCCAATAACTTAGTCTAGATTCCTAAATTAATTTTATTTTCAGTATAACATTATTTATACCATGCATATTTTTCCTTTTTAATTTTTTCTTTATTTAAAGAAACCAAAGCAATACAAAGCAGTGTATAGTTGAAGTTTGAGTCTTAAGTAATAGAAGATTTTCAGGAAAAAAGTTTTCAACTTTTTAAAATTTTTATATAAAACATGCAGTTGCTTTAAACAATGCGATAAAGCTATTCAAAACACCATTTAATGCAAATCATGATAATCGTAATTAATAATCGCAATTACAATTTCAAGAGAATAATCCACAATTTTTTTCATAATCGTGCAGCCCTATGTCTGAGTCTACATTTTATTGGATCCTGTTTAATTTATTATTCAAACTGAAATAAAGTGATTTTCCTGATCATGTTTAACAGAGCTCCCTAATAAATCTGTGTTAATTATATACGTATGTCACTGAGACAGAGACAGGAGTCAGAGCTGGAGGTAGCAGAGCTGAAGATGTTGATGTTCTCTTTAGGAGTGACACGGTTGGACAGGATTAGGAACGAGTACATCAGAGGGACACCTCATGTTGGACGTTTGGGGGACAAAGTTAGGGAGGACAGATTAAGATGGTTTGGACATGTCCAGAGGAGGGAGAGTGAGTATATTGGTAGGAGAATGTTGGACATGGAGCTGCCAGGCAGGAGGAAAAGAGGAAGGACAAAGAGGAGGTATATGGATGGAATAAAAGAGGATATGAAGCTAGTGGGTGTAAGTGTTGAGGATGCAGAAGATAGGGATAGGTGGAGAGAGATGATTCCCCTGAAGGGAAAAGCCCAAAGAAGACAGTGTAATATCACACAGACTGATAATAATAATAATAATAATAATAATAATAATAATAATAATAATAGTATTAAGGACTTTATCAAGTTTATCAGAAGTAAAAAGTAGTGTATGGGAGAATGTGGGCGTTTTCATTCCTGTGCTAGTGTCAGAGTTATTGAAATGAAGAAGTCTGGATTAAAGAGATCAGAAATGTTCCTGTCAGGAGCTCCAACTCCGTCAGCACGTGTTCAGCAGGTTCTTCAGTTCACGCTGAACGAAGAGAACATATTTTAACAAGCGTGCTTTCTCTCGCCGAGGTGCTCAGGGAGCTGTTTGGAACAGAACGTGTGAGAAAGACGCTGAATTTTAACAGCTGATGAATTATTCATGTTTCCTAGTTGGAGAAATTACGCTAGCAGAGTCCAAAAGTTCGTCTGTGAGTGTGTGTGTGTGTGTGTGTGTGTGTGTGAGAGAGAGAGTGTGTTGCTGTAGTTGCATTTAGACTCAATAATAAATAATAATGTGACAATAAAAGTCTTGGTGTTGGAGGAGTGTGTTGGAGATGAAGTGTGTAAGAGATGCAGAGTGAATTATTCTGAGTGATTCTTCTGATCTGGAGCTGTTACAGTAAAGACATCAGAAAGGAGACATGAAGCGTTTATTATCTGCTTCTGCTAACGCATCATGGTGTAGCAAGTGTGCATGTGTGTGTGTGTGTGTGTGTGTGTGCATTAATGGTTACGTCCCAAATAGTAACATGCAGTAAGACTATCTGTGTTCTGTGTAACACTATGGTGTGGTGAAGGAGTCTACAGTGTCAATATGCGTGTGTGTGTGTGTGTGTGTGTGTGTGTATAGTGTGGTGAAGGAATCTACAGTGTCAATGTGTGTGTGTGTGTGTGTATCAGAGGTGAAGCTGGAACTTGAAGTTCTCTACATCTCCAGAACAGAGGAGTTTACACTTCTTTGTGTTTCTCAGTAACATGTGCAGCTCTTAAAGACAGAGAATAAAGAGAGACTGCTGAGGGGATGAGTTGTTTCATACAACACTACATGCAATTATAAATGGATAAAAAGCTTAAAATGAATTTAAAAAACTGTAATCGTTGTTTAGCTTCTGTGGTGTAAGAGGAGTAAAACACTTAGGGACGAGCTGTTAGAGGAAAATCATCAGCTTTGTTGCAGTAACAATACCTCCACATTGCATCACCTTGTATCCCTCACACACACACACACACACACACAAAGCGAGAGAGAGAGAGAGAGAGAGAGTGTGTGTGTGTGTGTGTGTGTGTGTGATCTACTTTATCTCTGGGTTCATTCGGTCAACACTCAGCAGGTGAGATGATGAAATTTCAGAATGAGTTCTACCTTGTGTGCACACACACACACACACACACACACACAGGGACACAGGGACACACACACACACAGACACACACACACACACACACACAAACAAAGAGACACTCAGAAGTTGCTCCTGCAGGTTGGGTGAAGTACACTCCTGTCCTCCGTCACAGACTCTACAGAGCAGAGGGACATTTATTCTGATAAAGCACTTTATTAAAAATACTGTTTCCATTCCACTCTTCCATTGCCTCATGGGCTGTGTCCCAAATCACACACCACTGCTCCAGAGGGTGCGCTGTGTCAACACAGCATGCTAACTGTGCTGACCTCACAAAATGGAGTTGAGCTTGGGTTGTACTGGTGTCCCAGCTACATCCTGATCTCAGGAGTAGGGGTGATGTTCCACACACTGGTTCCTCTGGGTGAAATTCCACACACTGGTTCCTCTGGGTGAAGGTCCACACACTGGTTCCTCTGGGTGAAATTCCACACACTGGTTCCTCTGGGTGAAATTCCACACACTGGTTCCTCTGGGTGAAGGTCCACACACTGGTTCCTCTGGGTGAAATTCCACACACTGGTTCCTCTGGGTGAAATTCCACACACTGGTTCCTCTGGGTGAAGGTCCACACACTGGTTCCTCTGGGTGAAATTCCACACACTGGTTCCTCTGGGTGAAATTCCACACACTGGTTCCTCTGGGTGAAATTCCACACACTGGTTCCTCTGGGTGAAGGTCCACACACTGGTTCCTCTGGGTGAAATTCCACACACTGGTTCCTCTGGGTGAAATTCCACACACTGGTTCCTCTGGGTGAAATTCCACACACTGGTTCCTCTGGGTGAAGGTCCACACACTGGTTCCTCTGGGTGAAATTCCACACACTGGTTCCTCTGGGTGAAATTCCACACACTGGTTCCTCTGGGTGAAGGTCCACACACTGGTTCCTCTGGGTGAAATTCCACACACTGGTTCCTCTGGGTGAAATTCCACACACTGGTTCCTCTGGGTGAAATTCCACACACTGGTTCCTCTGGGTGAAGGTCCACACACTGGTTCCTCTGGGTGAAATTCCACACACTGGTTCCTCTGGGTGAAGGTCCACACACTGGTTCCTCTGGGTGAAATTCCACACACTGGTTCCTCTGGGTGAAAGTCCACACACTGGTTCCTCTGGGTGAAATTCCACACACTGGTTCCTCTGGGTGAAATTCCACACACTGGTTCCTCTGGGTGAAATTCCACACACTGGTTCCTCTGGGTGAAGGTCCACACACTGGTTCCTCTGGGTGAAATTCCACACACTGGTTCCTCTGGGTGAAATTCCACACACTGGTTCCTCTGGGTGAAATTCCACACACTGGTTCCTCTGGGTGAAATTCCACACACTGGTTCCTCTGGGTGAAGGTCCACACACTGGTTCCTCTGGGTTCTCCAGGTTTCCTCCCTCCTGCTTGGCTATGCTAAATCCCTCACTAGCTGTAAGTATATTCCATTCTGCCTGACTCCCACATTCCTGGGATATCCTCTAGGCCGTCCAGGACACTGACATCTTCAGCGTGTTATTATTGTTGTTGTTAAGATGTATAATGTCATTATGCCATATTAATATAAACCTGTCGGTCATGTTACAGCCGGGGTCCGAGTGGTGGCTCTGTCCTGTAAACATAATGCACCCCTTTTTGACCAATCCGGAGTCCAGCATTACACACATACTGACCCGTCTCCTGTGTGTGACAGTGTTTATCCTCTACAGCCTATAGGTTCTCTTATCCATGAGACACTCAGTAAACGCCGGTGGAGAGAAGTTCTGGAGATTCCTCTTTTGGGGAACTGAATAATAATCCAACATTCAGAGAATTGCGTCGTCTTTCTGCCAGAGCCATTTAGCGACTGGAGACGCGAGAGCTAGCGCACGTACACGGCCCGTGGTTTCCTGTAAAGTGCTTTAATGTGCAGCTCTTCTGTGTTTTATTAAACTCCACACT
Organism: Hemibagrus wyckioides; assembly: GCF_019097595.1. Taxonomy (NCBI): domain Eukaryota; kingdom Metazoa; phylum Chordata; class Actinopteri; order Siluriformes; family Bagridae; genus Hemibagrus; species Hemibagrus wyckioides. Next base: position 17,094,582 of record NC_080736.1, on the reverse strand, counting down.
GTGAAGCAGGAAATTAAAGAACTC
>NC_080736.1:17047058-17089558 GCF_019097595.1 Hemibagrus wyckioides | reverse complement strand
CATGAGAAAGCCTGCACTTCTGTGAGTCTAGCTCTTGGAAATTTTGGTGTGCCTTTCTCAGAAGATGATTGAAGCTCACCTCCACCATTTTCTGGTGTTCATTTCTCAGAAGATCAGTGCTGTTATTCTCCTGCATTTGGAAAGTGCTGGTTATCATTAAGAATTAAGACCATTAAGAATGGTTTAAAAAAGAACCTAAAATTTGATTTACTCTTTTTCCTTTTGTGTAAAGATGCATCATTAGCAGCGTGTGTGTGTGTGTGTGTGTGTGTGTGTGACTGTAGAAACCTTGCCAAGCCTGCTCTCAGAGAAAGACGCTTTCTGTTTTGGAGGACGTGTGTCAAGCAGCGAAAACTGATGATTAAAATTGATGATTAAACTTTGAGGACTTCTCCAGCAGGCACCCAATCAGGAGCGAATTAAAAAAATGCACACACTCTATTTAAATGAGCTTCTCCCTGCAATTAACACGCCGCATTTAAATGGGGCCGCTGAATCGTGAAACAAGAACAGACTCGTTATTACAATTCAGACTCGTTAAGCCTGATTGTAATCGCAACAGCAGAGGACACACCAATCAATTCTGACGCTGTGACATGTTAATTAGCTTTTTATAGAGAAAACAGAAAACATCTTATATAGATGGTAATTATTCCAATTATTATTATTATTATTATTATTATTGTTATTATTATTATTATTATTATTATTATTAGCTAGCAAAGTTGTTGATGTTAATAATAAATATTGCGATTGTATCGGCTTGTGACTGAAACAGAAACACACTCATGCACTGAGATGGAGTTTGAGATGTTGATGTTCAGCTCAAAACGTTTGTTCTAAATTAACGATCTTCTTCTTCTTCTAACAATTAGAATCAATTAAATTAAACTTATAAATACACTATATTGCCAAAAGTTTTGGGACGTTTATACATGCACATGAATGTAATATGGAGTTGTCCCGCCCTTTACAGCTATAACAGCTTCAACTCTTCTGTGAAGGCTTTCCACAAGGTTTAGGAGTGTGTTTATGGGAATTTTTGACCATTCCTCTAGAAGAGCATTTGTGAGGTCAGACACTGATGTTGGACAAGAAGGTCTGGCTCACAGTCTCCACTCTAATTCATCCCAAAGGTGTTCTATGGGATTGAGGTCAGGACTCTGTGCAGGTCAGTCAAGTTCCTCCACACCAAACTCACTCATCAATGTCTTTATGGACCTTGCTTTGGTCACTGGTGTGCAGTCATGTTGGAACAGGAAGGGGTCATCCCCAAACTGTTCCCACAAAGAGCATGAAATTGTCCAAAATGTCTTGGTATGAAGCTGAAGCATTCAGAGTTCCTTTCACTGGAACTAAGGGGCCGAGTCCAACACCTGAAAAACAACACCTGAATTCACTGATCTGGAGGGGTGTCCCAATACTTTTGCCAATATAGTTTATGTACATATTTAATGAAAAATATAAAATGAATAAGGATAAATAAAGAATTAATTGTAAAGAATATTTTATTAAAATCACAGTTTTTGATAAATCTGTAGGATTTAAATGCTTGTCTGTAGTGTTTCTATCTTACGTCATCATCCTCCTGGGTTTTTTTTTCCATAAAATGGTCCGGAATAAGGAATCACTTGTGCTTAAATTCAGCAGCTATCATCTTAGCATCCTGAGAGCTCCCAGAAATACGGTGTGTGTGTAGCTGTGTGCAGTGAAGCCTCCTAAATAACACCACAGTGTGTGTTGAGTCACACGTTACAGCGTATAGCTGATTAACTTTATTATTCTTATGTAACAGAATGTTAACGTTCTTTGCATGACCTCCTTCTCAGTGTGACTTTACACCCAGCTGACAGACAAAGCACAACAAACACTAAACAGATGGTCCACATCACTCAGGATAATGCAGTCCCAGCCTTCTGACACAACACACACACACTGGAATACACACTTATGTAGAGTAAAGCCTACACACACACACACACACACACACACACACACACACACTGGAATACACACTTATGTAGAGTAAAGCCTACACACACACACAGACACACACACACACACACTGTACATCAGTATACACTCCACACACACACACACACACACTGGAATACACACTTATGTAGAGTAAAGCCTACACACACACACACACTGTACATCAGTACACACTCCACACACACACTGGAATACACACTTATGTAGAGTAAAGCCTACACACACACACACACACACTGGAATACACACTTATGTAGAGTAAAGCCTACACACACACACACACTGTACATCAGTACACACTCCACACACACACTGGAATACACACTTATGTAGAGTAAAGCCTACACACACACACACACACACTGGAATACACACTTATGTAGAGTAAAGCCTACACACACACACACTGTACATCAGTACACACTCCACACACACACACACACTGGAATACACACTTATGTAGAGTAAAGCCTACACACACACACACACACTGGAATACACACTTATGTAGAGTAAAGCCTACACACACACACACACACACACACACACTGGAATACTCACTTATGTAGAGTAAAGCCCACACACACACTGTACATCAGTACACATGCCCCCCCACACACACACTGTACATTAGTACACACTCCACACACACACACTGTACATCAGTACACACTCCACACACACACACACACACACTATACATCAGTACACACTCCACACACACACACACACACACACTGTACATCAGTACACACTCCACACACACACACACACACACACACACTGTACATCAGTACACACTCCACACACACACACACACACACACACACACACACACTGTACATCAGTACACACTCCACACACACACACACACACACACACTGTACATCAGTACACACTCCACACACACACACACACACTATACATCAGTACACACTCCACACACACACACACACACACACTGTACATCAGTACACACTCCACACACACACACACACACACACACACACTGTACATCAGTACACACTCCACACACACACACACACACACACACACTGTACATCAGTACACACTCCACACACACACACACACACACACACACACACACTGTACATCAGTACACATGCCCCCCCCCCACACACACACTGTACATTAGTACACACTCCACACACACACACACACACTGTACATCAGTACACATGCCCCCCCACACACACACACTGTACATTAGTACACACTCCACACACACACACACACTGTACATCAGTACACATGCCCCCCCCACACACACTGTACATTAGTACACACTCCACACACACACACACACACACACACTGTACATCAGTACACATGCCCCCCCACACACACTGTACATTAGTACACACTCCACACACACACACACACACACTGTACATCAGTACACATGCCCCCCCACACACACTGTACATTAGTACACACTCCACACACACACACACACACACTGTACATCAGTACACATGCCCCCCCCACACACACACACTGCACATCAGTACACACACACATACACACACACACACACAAAAACTGTACATCAGTACACACTAAACACACACACACACACACACACACACACATACAAACACTGTACATCAGTACACATGCCACACACACACACACACACACACTGTACATCAATACACACACACACACACACACTGTACATCAGTACACACGCCACACACACACACACACACACACACACACACACACACACTGTACATCAGTACACACACACACACACACACACTGTACATCAGTACACACACACACACACACACAAAAACTGTACATCAGTACACACTAAACACACACACACATACAAACACTGCACATCAGTACACACGCCACACACACACACACCCACTGTACATCAGTACACATGCCACACACACACACACACACACACACTGTACATCAGTACACACACACACACACACACACACTGTACATCAGTACACACGCCACACACACACACACACACACACACACACACACACACACACTGTACATCAGTACACACACACACACACACACACACACTGTACATCAGTACACACGCCACACACACACACACACACACACACACTGTACATCAGTACACACACACACACACACTGTTACAGGATGCTGAGTCTGTGGATGTGATAAAATAGTCAGAACTCTGGGTGAATGAGAACAGTGACATGTCGAGGAATATTCTAGAAAAGATCAGATTTTTAGGACAGTTGAGGAAACTTGGAGCTGAGAGAGATTAATAATGAAAGTGATGATTGTGGTGGAAGGAAGTGACCATGAGGAAGGTCAGAGGTCAGAGGTTCATGAATAAACCCAGAAAGAGCTCCAAATACTGCAGCGGATAATGAAAGCGTCTAGTCCGGTGTTTCACTCTCAACATGTAAGCAAAAATAAAACATGTCTCTAAGGAGGTTGCATTTCTGCTGAAAATGAATCAGCCTCACCTGCTGTGATGCCTCCTGCCAGCTCTCGGGTTCTTCTCTCCTGTATTTCTGCTAAATCTGGAAAAACGTTGCTAGTCATCAGCCTGATGGAGCGCTGCGTTACCATCATGTATACTGCTATAGTCTGTGTCCAGACTGCAGCAGGATTTTCTCTCCTGCTGCTTTCTATTAGTCCCATTCCACAGTATACACACACACACACCTTAAACTGACTGAGAAAGGGTTTTGACAGGTTTTGCAGTATTATTTGATCGCGTCTTTGCTGTAGGTTTCAGTTGCTTTTATAATAATCAGTTCATTTGATCAGATATCTGTGTTTGTGCTCCGTGATGTGGTATCAGTCGACAGTGACACACACTCGTTCACAGCTCTACACTAACCACATTCAGGTTTTTGTTTAATTCTTCGAATGCAGCATTATTATTTAAGCTCTAGCCCCCAGGTGGAAATCAGAAGGTGGTGTTATTAACAGCGTGAATATGAAACCATGTGAATATTATGAAACTATTTTACATACAGTTTCTTCAGCAGAACAACAGCTGTGTGGTGATCGGAGAGCCCGAACCTAAAAAATCTACATTCTCACCCCTTTGTTTGTCTGAACTTTCAGCATCACACACATCACAGCTATCACAGTGTACTCGGATTTAACTCAGGATTTCACACGGGAGTGGCTGTGTGAATTAAGCAGGATGTTTGTGTTAAAGTCATTTAAATGATTCACACGCTGTTTTTTCACAATAATATCTCTCAAAAAAGAGCTGTCAGTCATTCTACATGACACACACACACACACACACACTGGGTCAGAGTCTGTAAGTCCAGAAGTAAGTTATTAAAATCTCCTGTGTGTAGCTCACTGCTCTGAGCATCACAAGCATTCACTAGCATCTGAACCAGCACCATGAAACACACACACACACACCTTTAAACCTCATGATATCAGAAAATACAGTCTAATGTGACATAAAGCCAAGAGACAGTTAACCATGGCTTGGTGATGGAGCTGAACTTAACTCAAGATCAGAACTGGGTCACCCCTCTGTTTCAGACAGATTCCACCCATGGGTGTGTAACTCTCACACAGGGCCGTAGTTACCTGCCCCGGGCCCTAGCTCTGTGACATTCTTTAATAAAAATATGCTACCACTATAAGCTATATACGATTGTTACTGCTCAAGACATTTATCCTCAAGGTTCTCTCCTGTTCTCTCGAGAGTTCTGAATGCATGAATCACCTTCCAAAGGAGATCTCACTTATATTTAATACATTGTGTTCCAGCTGCTGTTAGAGAGACAGTATGGAGGAAGAGAAGTCTGCTGCTTTGCATTTCCAAAGGTCAAGACTGCTGTTTTTTTAATTTCATTTATCTTTATGGCTTTAAAACTTTTTTTTTTTTTTACATTTATCAATGCTGAATATTTTGTAACTTGTATATAATATACAGTGCTGTCTGTGGGGTTTGTGAAAGACTCAGCTAACAAACACCAGGATAACTGATGATTTCCTCATGATTTCTGTATTAAGCCCATGTTACTGATACACTGTGTGTCTATGGACAGGGAATAACACTCCACCCCAGCAGGGGGCAGTAGTCTGTTATTAGTCCTATTAGTGACACCTAGTATCACAGGCCCCATGTCACATACGACTGTAATAGCTCTCTACCTCTGCCCAGCATCATCATCATCATCATCATCATCCTCCTCATCGGTAGCTGTAGTGCTGCAGGAGTCAGTAGATGTTGATTAGTTCTCTGGAACAGCAGCTCTGACACTCTCACACGTCTGTGTTAATACACACGCTCTGATATACAGCTGCTGTCACGTGTGTGAGGACAGAACTAACTCGGGTAAATATACACAAGCATACACTGATGTTCTTTATCTAGCTAATCTTTCTCCTTAATATCATTTGCTAAACTAAAAAAAAAAAAAAAAACAACAGAAAGAATTGAAGTGAAGAAAACAAGCTAATAATCACTGAGTCCGTAACCTAAAGGAAAAAAGGAAATAATCATCAAATAGTTCAATTAAGTCAACATTTTTCTTTCTTCCTGAGTGCTGTGGGTCTGTCACACAATTTATCAAGTGAAGTGCACGTCTGTTCTCTTTCGCACCTCCCACTGAGCTTTAATAGCTGTGACTGCACACACCATCAGCTGCCTGCCTCACCGACATGAAAGATTTATGTTTTTTCCCGAACGCATTATTTGTCACGCAAAGACGACCACGTGATCTCCAAAAAAGCTCCTCGGCTCCTGAGCCGCGGTTCTGAGTGATGTGTGCTTCCCACGGACATCTATTCTGGTGTAATGGCAGATGTTTGTTCTCATGAGGCAGCGGTTTGGAGAACGTGTTTCAGATGGAGGTTCTAGATCAAGGCACCAAAAAATGAAGGTCCAAACCAAACCTCCAGAACGTTTCTGCGTTCTAGCATTTCTACAGCTCTGCTCTTTAGATCAGCTTAGCAGCTCATATCTGTGCGGTCGAGTCGAGTCACTTCCTCATTGCCAGTTGACTCGGAGGCAGATCGGGAACTCCTCCCTCGCATGATCTCGAAGCCGAGTGAGAGATCCTCGTTCTCACCCGATCTCAGCTCTGGTGAGGCGAGGTGTGTGACAGCAGGGATTCAGAGCGGTCAGATGCGTTATGACCAGAGGAGGTTTGTCTGTTTGTCTGCAGTTACAATGTCAAGATTTAAATGTAAAAGGTTCATATCATACACAAAAATCCTAATAAATGACACTAGAGGGCTACTGGGTGCTGAAAGTGTGAAATTGCCTCATCCAACGCTGTACTGTCCAGCTGGCAGGACGATTAGACTCGTGATGCAGAGAGGAAACTTGAGCATGTCGCTTAATTAGACGCTTAATTGTCAGCGGACCGACTGGGTTATTTTTACACAACAATATGTGTGTTAAGTGTGAGAGACGGCTCATAATTGGGAGTTGCTAGGCAGCCAATTTGCATTAGACTCTGGGCAACACGCATTCGTGCAGCTGTCTCGCAGCGCTGAGAGACGAGAAAGTAAAAGCTGTCAGTGTGAAGAAGCAAACTAGCAATAAAACATCACGTATTCCTAATCAATCCCAAATCACATGCTTTACCCAACGAGCCACTGCACTTCCTCTGGACACGTGCAGGAGCCGGTTCATCAGCACACTCTCCACTCCAGCTTTATTACTAACTTTCATTGTAACTGAAGAGTGAATGGAAAACACACAAATTGATCCAGAATGAATTCCAGCCACGGCTTTCAGTCGCTGCCTTCTGGAGCAGCTGGCTTGTTAGTAAACTCCATTTTACTTTAAACGTCAGTGTTTTCTGAAGCGTCCGAATCTGATGCTGTGACACTTCTCCAATTAGACCCTACAAATACTAAACTCTTTTAATTGGACATTTTGGATAAACTTCATTAAAATGTGACACAAAATAGTCAATTAATAATGTTTTTAGACACTTCCTGTCTCGGTCGCTCTCCGGCTTTTACGTCTCTAACTGGCAGGAATGTGAAAGCGTGCAGTTTGAGGGTTGGAGAAGGAGAAAGGTTTAGTGATCGTGTGATGTTTTTGTGATTCAGATCATCTGTCCAGAAACTGTGTTTTTACCGGGCTTTCTACTCATTTTGAAGTAAAAGAAAGCATTAAACAGTAATGTAAGTGACTGTGAGTGATAATAAAGTGCTAGAGCGTCTGCATTTCATTACACTGACACTTTGCTGAACCTCTGGGACGCCGTATTTCAGTGGAAAATCTAAATCCAGATATATCTGAGCTATAGGGTGAAGTTACCAGTGTACAGAGAGAGAGAGAGAGAGCTGAGATGAGGTGATCTTCTAAACACATTTCCATTTCATTAGAATCTGTTAATTGGCTTGTTAAAGTATTTTAAAAGCAAAGTGTTAAAGGCACTGAAAAGTAACGCAAAATGTTAAATTTATGAAACGCCATGCAGCCGCTGTGTAAAGCAGTCGGCTCATTAGTACAGGGTTTTACGAGGAATCTCAGCACTCAGTAAAGCGCGGTGCATGGAGAGCTAACAGGAAGCGGCATTAACATTCCCGAGTAGATACTGTACACACGTGTGGAGCTCCAGGTCCAGAGAGAGCGAGTGCAGAAAACAGAAGAGATGTTCTGATATTTTTACACTCGTTCTGTTTGAGGAAAGTGGGACGGACCTCTGCTCGCTCCACGCTCCTCTCGAGACCTTTAGTAAATAAGACAGGAGAGAAAGAAACCACGGGGGATCCGAGGGAGAAAGAGGAAACCAGGGACTTATTAAAGCACAGCCATCTCCCTCTGATACCTCATTAAGATCTGAATCAATACAGTAGTGCTGCTGCTTGACTTTTCTCCCCTGTGGTTCTGCACTGAGGCCATGGGTGAACTTCTCATTCTCCTGCTCAGAACTTTATTCACTGTGGCGTTCAGTCTGAGTGCCACCAAGAGCTGCTTTGCTTCCTGCACTCATCTCCTCATCTGGTCACGGGAGATAAGAGACCGGCGGCTGTTCTTCTAGAAAGCCCTGATGAGTTTGTTCTGTAAGCTGCACATCTCAAACACCAGACTGCTGCACCAGTCCGCAGAGAACTCTCTTCTGCTCCTGAGCAGATCAACCTGGTGTATCCTCACATTCCTCCAGATGAGTGAGTGAGTGAGCTGTGGGACACTCACCTCTCTCCTGCTCAATCCTCCATCTTCAGACTTTCCCGGAGGTCGACTACGGCTTGTTTTACTTATTATTTAAACGATGACCCACTAATGGTCCAGCTAATCCTGTAACGAACGAGACATGAAATTTCTCTACTCAAGTCTTGTGGCTCCAGGTTCCTGTGACGAGTGTGTATTAATGTTCTCCTCCAGGTCCTCCGGCTTTCCTCTCACCTCCCAGAAACATGCTAGTGGGTGGTTGGTAGGTGTGCACTGTACCTCGTAATAAACATGTAACTCCGCCCTGATCAGGATTAAGATCCTAAGATCTGGAGCTCCACACTATCTCCTCGCTAACACTGTTTCAGCTTTAACCCCTGACCCTGATGTGGACGAGCGTGTGGATGTTCTACAAAACTCTTCTGTACACTGCTCTGGATCAGGACATGTGGTAAAAGCTATAAATATAAAAGTAAAAGACCAGGAGCCTGTCTAAAAATAGTTCAGGATTCATTTGGAAAGATCTTCATTTGGGTCACTGAGTGTTGGATTTGTGCTACCTCACAGCCGGTGTGTGAGCGCGACCTCATTTCAGCTAATCAGCTAATCGTTATTAACTAATCATTTCTAACACTGAACACTGTGTGTGTGAGGATGTGGACACACTCCTGGGTTTGAGTTATTCTCAAATTAATCTCATCAACTAAAACAATGACCAGAAGGAACAAAAGCCATACTGCAGCATAATAACAACAAATAACATAAAAAAGGGAATAATCAAAGAAAGAAAAGGAAAAACAAACAAAAAAGAAAAACAGAAAAGTTGTGGAGAAAGGAAGAGAGATTAATGAGCCTCAGAGCTCCAGGTGAACCTGCTGATAGACAGTAACAAGACTCCGCCCCCAATTACACCACACAAGAACAGCCAACTCACATGTCTCTTTACTTCTGTTTCTTTCTCTTCCTTTCTTACTTTATTTCTCTCTCTGTCTTCTTTTCTCTCTCATTCTCTATCTCTCTCTCTCCTTCTGTTTCACTTTATCTTTCACTTTATTTCTACCTCTTCTTTTCTCTTTCTTACTTTGTCTATACCTCATCTTACTCCCTCCCTCTCTCTCTCTCTCTCTCTCTCTCTCTCTCTCTCTGTCTCTCTCTCTCTCTCTCTCTGTCTCTCTCTCTCTTTCTCTGTCTTTCTGTCTCTGTCTCTCTCTCTCTGTCTCTGTCTCTCTCTCTCTCTCTCTGTCTCTGTCTCCCTCTCTCTGTCTCTCTCTCTCTCACTCTCTCTGTCTCTGTCTCTCTCTCTCTGTCTCTCTCTCTCTCTGCAGGCTCTCAGGTCGAGGTGTCCTGTCCTCTGAACCACATGCAGTGTGTGGGTACAGGTGTGTGTGTGTCGTTCTCTCAAGTGTGTGATGGTGTGACAGACTGTGAAGACGGAGATGACGAGGGCGTCCACTGCAGAGGTGAGATCACACTCTTCATCACTTCACTGCAAACCCGGCTGAGTTCCTGTCTCTTCATGTTCTACTGAGTGTTTCACACCACAGCGCTGCTCACTTCTGCGCTCTGATTGGTCAGAAGGTGTTGATTAATTCTCCAGAACAGCGGCTCTGACAGAGGCACAGCTTTACATTAATGTGCTTGATCTGATACAATATTGTTTCCATAGTAACAGCACATTCGCAGGAAGTTTTCTGTAAGGAGATGTGTGTGTGTGTGTGTGTGAGCATGATGTATGTGGAAGGAGTCTCCAGTGTGTGTGTGTGTGTGTGTGTGTGAGCATGATGTATGTGGAAGGAGTCTCCAGTGTCTATGTGTGTGTGTGTGTGTGTGTGTGTGTGAGAGAGAGAGAGAGAGAGAGAGAGAGAGATGTGTTAAGAGTCTGAGGCAGTGAAGTTCTGATCAGATCAGGGTCTAATCTGAGCTCTTGGTGTGTGTTGTATACGTGAGAGGTTCAGCAGGAATGCAATAATGAGGCACACAGAGACGCTGAGTCAGAGAGGAGCTCCTCCTGCTCATGACCTCCATCTCCAGCTGTCTGTGTGTGTGTGTGCGCGTGTGTGTGTGTGTGTGTGTGTGTGAATCCCACACAGTGCAGTTTGTACCCTTTACAGTGGAGTTTAGTAGAGATTTAGTGTAGTATATGAATGTCTCTGCCTCTCAGTGACTCGGTGCTGTTTTTGACCCTCTTGTAGATGTTTGTGGGAATGTTGAGGCTGTAGCTCAGGCTCCTGAATCATACAGAGATCACCAGATTGAACCCTGATACTGCTACAGCTGTGTGTGTGTGTGTGTGTGTATGTATGTGTAAGCTTATTCATACAGCATTCAGCAGATAAGGCTTTCCTCACAATGTGTTACACTGCCCTGAGCTCCTGAGGGTTTTCATCAGCCCTCACCACCTGGGGGGAGAGAAAGGAGGCTGGGGGGCAGTGTAGTTTGACATGTGACAGTGTAGTGTGCATGTTTGGAGATCGGATCTGGCTCAGGTGGATCAGACGGTGGAATCAGATATCAGTGATGTCTAAGATATAATCAGCACTAATCCCTGACAAACACTGGTTTTGGAAAGGGATGGAGGACAAGCTGGCTGTAAAAACTAAACCGCTCAAATATTTACAACATATGCACTAATCCTACAAATAATCAAATAAAGCAGAAGCAGCTTTAATAAAACTCCTGTTCAAGCTATGGCCTGTGAGCAGAACAAGAGGTTCATTATTAAAGCATTTCATTCTTCTAAAATCAAATGAAAGCTTTGAACTTCCTGGTGACTAAAACCATGACCAAACCTTCTCTGTGTGGCTCTCTGATCAGACTCACGTGTACACACCGGTGACGTGATCAGACTGACTGCTCCCGAGTTTGTAGTTTGTAAACTGAGAGTTTGTGTTATATTAGAGTGAAGCTTTTTAAACTGTGTGAGAGACGAGAATGAGAAAGGAGTGAGGGTGGAGTGATGGCAGAGAGAGAGGCTGGAGAGAGGGTGGGGTTTGGGTTGAGGGAGGTGTGAGAGTGGAGTGAAGGAGGAGTGAAAGTAGAGTGTGGGAGGAGTGAGGATGGAGTGAAGGTAGAGTGAGGGTAGACTGAGGATGAAGAAAGGGTGGAATGAGGGTGGAGTGAAAATGGAGTGAGGGTGGACTAAAGGTGGACTGAGGGTGGAGTGAGGGTGGAGTGAGGGAGGAGTGGGGATAGAGTGAGGGTGGATTGAGGGTAGAGTGAGGGGGGAGTGGGGATAGAGTGAGGGTGGATTGAGGGTAAAGTGAGGGAGGAGTGAGGGTACAGTAGGGATAGAGTGAAGGAGGAGTGAGGGTGGAATGGGGATAGGGTGAGGGTGGAGTGGGTATAGAGTGAGGGTGGAGTGGGTATAGAGTGAGGGTGGATTAAGAGTGGATCGAGGGTAGAGTGAGGATGGAGTGAGGGAAGAGTGAGGATGGAGTGAGGATGGAGTGAGGGAAGAGTGAGGGTAGAGTGAGGGAAGAGTGAGGATGGAGTGAGGGAAGAGTGAGGGTTGGAGTGAGGGTAGAGTGAGGGTGGAGTGAAGGTAGAGTGAGTATGGAGTGAGGGAGGAGTGAGGATGGAGTGATGAAAGAGTGAGGATGGAGTGAGGGTAGAGTGAGGATGGAGTGAGGGTAGAGTGAGGATGGAGTGAGGGTAGAGTGAGGATGGAGTGAGGAAAGAGTGAGGATGGAGTGAGGAAAGAGTGAGGATGGAGTGAGGGTAGAGTGAGGATGGAGTGAGGGTAGAGTGAGGATGGAGTGAGGAAAGAGTGAGGATGGAGTGAGGAAAGAGTGAGGATGGAGTGCGGGAAGAGTGAGGATGGAGTGAGGAAAGAGTGAGGAAAGAGTGAGGATGGAGTGAGGAAAGAGTGAGGATGGAGTGAGGAAAGAGTGAGGATGGAGTGCGGGAAGAGTGAGGATGGAGTGCGGGAAGAGTGAGGATGGAGTGAGGGCAGACGGGGGGAGGAGTAAGGATGGAAGGAATTAGTGTTAAGTCTATAATGTGTGTAGTGTGTAGTTGTGTGTGTAGTTGTGTATCTAGAGTGTATGTAGGTGTGTAGTTGTGTGTGTAGTTGTGTATCTAGTGTGTGTGTAGTTGTGTGTTTAGTTGTGTAGTTGTGTGTGTAGTTGTGTGTGTGTGTAGTTGTGTATCTAGTGTGTGTGTAGTTGCATGTGTAGTTGTGTGTGTGTGTGTAGTTGTGTATCTAGTGTGTGTGTAGTTGCATGTGTAGTTGTGTGTGTGTAGTTGTGTATGTAGTGTGTGTTTAGTTGTGTGTGTAGTTGTGTGTGTGTGTGTAGTTGTGTATCTAGTGTGTGTGTAGTTGCATGTGTAGTTGTGTGTGTGTAGTTGTGTATCTAGTGTGTGTGTAGTTGTGTGTGTGTGTGTAGTTGTATGTGTAATTGTGTGTGTGTGTAGTTGTGTGTGTGTGTGTGTAGTTGTGTATCTAGTGTGTGTGTAGTTGCATGTGTAGTTGTGTGTGTGTGTGTAGTTGTGTATCTAGTGTGTGTGTAGTTGCATGTGTAGTTATGTGTGTGTAGTTGTGTATCTAGTGTGTGTGTAGTTGCATGTGTAGTTGTGTGTGTGTGTAGTTGTGTATCTAGTGTGTGTGTAGTTGCATGTGTAGTTGTGTGTGTGTGTAGTTGTGTATGTAGTGTGTGTTTAGTTGTGTGTGTAGTTGTGTGTGTGTGTGTGTGTGTGACACACACACACGCACACACGCGCGCACACACACACACGTGCGCGCGCACACACACACATACACACACGCACACGCGCGCGCGCACACACACACGCACACACGCGCGCGCACACACACACGCGCACACACACACACACACACACACACACACACACACACACGCGCGCACACACACGCGCACACACACACACACACACAGGTGTTTGATAATGACTGATTGTCCAGTGCTTGTGTCTGGTGAGATCTTCTTCTCTCGGGTGTTTAATTATGGCTGGTGGAAATGAACGGGTGAGAACATGCATCATCTTCACCTCACAGTGACCTGCACTTCCTCTCTCTCTCTTTCTTAAACACACACACACACACACACTAATAGAAGAGCCCTGAGGAGTGTACAGTTTTAGAATATTTACACTGTGAACGTTTCCAGCATTTGACATCTGATCCGTTTTTGGCTGGAGAGTGGAAAAACAGATGGAAAGAAGCTCACTCTTCCCTGGAGCGTCTTAGAGGTGTGTGTGTGTGTGTGTGTGTGTAGCTAGGGTTGGCCAGGTGTGTGTGTGTGTGTTTGGTCTCTGATTCAGTGAGAGTGATTCATCCTCCACTTGTGAGTTTTATTATCATATTAATGACAGGAGGTTTATCCTGAACTAAACTTACTCCTTCCTGCTCCAGCCCTTCTCTCTCTCTCTCTCTCTCTCTCTCTCTCTCTCTCTAAATGTCATTATCATTTTATCAGTGCCACATTTTGGGGACATTTTCGGACATGACCTTTGACTGCAAAGTAGAACTAGAACAGGTTTTTTTTCTCTTTCCTCTTTCATGCCTGTCATTATTGGTGTGTGTGTGTGTGTGTGTGTGTGGGTGTGAGAGAGACAGCATTTTTCTCTCAGTCTCTGTGTTAGTGTTGAGTGTAATTGGGTGTAAATGGTGAAGTGAGGTGTTGATTGGACACTGAAGGCAGCAGCAGGTTTCACAGGTACACTCCATGTGTGTTGTTTTCTTCTCTCTCAGATCTGCACTCTCCATTCTTTTTTTATTCGTATCCCTTCTACCTGTTTTTCCCCTAAAATCAACATAATGCTTAGTTCTTTGTTGCAGTTGTAGAAGATCTCTCAGCCAGGTGATGAGGTTCAATGTTAGATGAAGGAGCTGGGAGCAAATATGCAGACCATGATGTGTTCAGATTTATAACACACACACACACACACACACACACAGACGCACACGCTGGAAGCATTCAGTCAGAGCAGCTCAGGCAGCGGCTGTGTTTCGATCAATGAATACACATTCAGTAACTTCATGATTATCTTAAAATCACCTGGACTTAATAAAAGTGTGTTAGTGAAAATGCTGGAACATGATCCTGAGGTTACGTGTGTGTGTGTGTGTGTTCTGAATGTGCTATGACTCGGTGTTATCAGTTTACTGTCACTCTGTTTGATCAGCACACCATTAAACTGTGAGCCCCTGAGCTCTTTCACATCATGTGTGACTGTTCCTGCAGTGAGAGATCTTCAACAACACTCATGGAAGCAGGAATATTTTTAAGGGGTATGTGTGTGTGTGTGTGGGGGGGGGCAGGAAGTGAGAAAAGAGGACTAAAGGTGTGTAGACCACCTGCTTGGTGAGAAGTATAACTCAGCCTGAAGAGGTGCTGATGATCCCGTAGAGAAGATGAAACGCACAACCAAGGCATTGTGGTGGTGATGATGATGATGATGATGATGATGAATGATTAAGAACATAGAGACCGTCTTGTTAGCATCCCTCCTTGCTGTGTGTGGAATTAACAGCGTGAGGTTCTGGTGAGAGATAACTCCAGCTCCACTCACAGGGCAGTGTGAGGACACGGTGTCTATGTTTAGATTAACTAAAAGTAGTGTGTGTCACATACATCCCATAATCAGGGAAATATAACATGCAGGTGGAGAAGCAAAGAGAGAGACATGTGAGAGAGTGAGACAGATGGAAAGAGTCAGACAAACTGGGACAGACTGAAAAACATGAGGAAAAGAGGTGAAGAAGATGAAAAAGAAAGAATACCTGAAAGAGGGAGAGAAAGTTATGTTATAATTATAAGATGTTGAGAGGAAAAGCTGCATGTGATCAGACTGGAGTCATGATGAGTGTGATGAGAGTGTGAGTGTGATGAGAGTGTGAGTGTGATGAGAGTGTGATTGTGATGAGTTTGATGTGAGTGTGATGAGAGTGTGAGTGTGATGAGTGTGATAAGAGTGTGATGAGAGTGTGATGAGAGTGTGATTGTGATGAGTGTGATGTGAGTGTGATGAGTGTGATGTGAGTGTGATGAGTGTGATGTGAGTGTGATGAGTGTGATGAGAGTGTGAGTGTGATGAGTGTGATGTGAGTGTGATGAGTGTGATGAGAGTGTGAGTGTGATGAGTGTGATAAGAGTGTGATGAGAGTGTGATGAGAGTGTGATTGTGATGAGTGTGATGTGAGTGTGATGAGTGTGATGTGAGTGTGATGAGTGTGATGAGAGTGTGAGTGTGATGAGTGTGATGTGAGTGTGATGAGTGTGAGTGTGATGAGTGTGATGAGAGTGTGAGTGTGATGAGAGTGTGAGTGTGATGAGAGTGTGATTGTGATGAGTGTGATGTGAGTGTGATGAGTGTGATGTGAGTGTGATGAGTGTGATGTGAGTGTGATGAGAGTGTGAGTGTGATGAGTGTGATGTGAGTGTGATGAGTGTGATGAGAGTGTGAGTGTGATGAGAGTGTGAGTGTGATGAGAGTGTGATGAGAGTGGGAGTGTGATGAGTGTGATGTGAGTGTGATGAGTGTGATGAGAGTGTGAGTGTGATGAGAGTGTGATGAGAGTGTGAGTGTGATGAGTGTGAGTGTGATGAGAGTGTGAGTGTGATGAGAGTGTGATGAGAGTGTGAGTGTGATGAGAGTGTGAGTGTGATGAGTGTGATGTGAGTGTGATGAGAGTGTGATTGTGATGAGTGTGATGTGAGTGTGATGAGTGTGATGAGTGTGATGAGTGTGATGTGAGTGTGATGTGAGTGTGATGAGTGTGATGAGAGTGTGATGTGAGTGTGATGAGTGTGATGAGAGTGTGATGTGAGTGTGATGAGTGTGATGAGAGTGTGAGTGTGATGAGAGTGTGATTGTGATGAGTGTGATGAGAGTGTGAGTGTGATGAGAGTGTGAGTGTGATGAGAGTGTGATGAGAGTGGGAGTGTGATGAGTGTGATGTGAGTGTGATGAGAGTGTGAGTGTGATGAGTGTGATGTGAGTGTGATGAGAGTGTGAGTGTGATGAGAGTGTGATGAGAGTGTGAGTGTGATGAGAGTGTGAGTGTGATGAGAGTGTGAGTGTGATAAGTGTGATGTGAGTGTGATGAGAGTGTGAGTGTGATGAGAGTGTGATTGTGATGAGTGTGATGAGTGTGATGAGTGTGTGAGTGTGATGAGAGTGTGATTGTGATGAGTGTGATGAGAGTGTGAGTGTGATGAGAGTGTGATTGTGATGAGTGTGATGTGAGTGTGATGAGTGTGATGTGAGTGTGATGTGAGTGTGATGTGAGTGTGATGTGAGTGTGATGAGTGTGATGAGTGTGATGAGAGTGTGAGTGTGATGAGAGTGTGATTGTGATGAGTGTGATGAGAGTGTGAGTGTGATGAGAATGTGATTGTGATGAGTGTGATGAGAGTGTGAGTGTGATGAGAGTGTGAGTGTGATGAGAGTGTGAGTGTGATGAGAGTGTGATTGTGATGAGTGTGATGAGTGTGATGAGTGTGTGAGTGTGATGAGAGTGTGATTGTGATGAGTGTGATGAGAGTGTGAGTGTGATGAGAGTGTGATTGTGATGAGTGTGATGTGAGTGTGATGAGAGTGATGAGAGTGATGAGAGTGTGATGCGTGTGAGTGTGATGAGTGTGTGAGTGCGATGAGAGTGAGTGTGATGTGAGTGTGATGAGAGTGATGAGTGTGATGAGAGTGTGATTGTGATGAGTGTGATGTGAGTGTGATGAGAGTGATGAGTGTGATGAGAGTGATTTGAGTGTGATGAGAGTGATGTGAGTGTGATGCGTGTGTGAGTGTGATGAGTGTGTGAGTGCGATGAGAGTATGAGTGTGATGAGAGTGAGAGTGTGTGAGTGTGATGAGAGTGATGAGTGTGATGAGAGTGTGATGTGAGTGTGATGAGAGTGTGATGAGAGTGTGATGAGAGTGTGAGTGTGATGAGAGTGTGAGTGTGATGAGTGTGAGTGTGATGAGAGTGTGATGAGAGTGTGAGTGTGATGAGAGTGTGAGTGTGATGAGAGTGTGAGTGTGATGAGAGTGTGATGAGAGTGTGAGTGTGATGAGAGTGTGAGTGTGATGAGAGTGTGATGAGGGTGTGATTGTGATGAGTGTGATGTGAGTGTGATGAGAGTGTGATGAGAGTGTGAGTGTGATGAGTGTGATGTGAGTGTGATGAGAGTGTGATGAGAGTGTGAGTGTGATGAGTGTGATGTGAGTGTGATGAGAGTGTGAGTGTGATGAGTGTGATGTGAGTGTGATGAGAGTGTGATGAGAGTGTGAGTGTGATGAGAGTGTGAGTGTGATGAGAGTGTGAGTGTGATGAGTGTGATGTGAGTGTGATGAGAGTGTGAGTGTGATGAGAGTGTGAGTGTGATGAGAGTGTGATTGTGATGAGTGTGATGTGTGTGATGAGAGTGTGAGTGTGATGAGTGTGTGATTGTGATGAGTGTGATGAGAGTGTGATTGTGATGAGAGTGTGATTGTGATGAGTGTGATGAGAGTGTGAGTGTGATGAGAGTGTGAGTGTGATGAGTGTGATGAGAGTGTGAGTGTGATGAGAGTGTGATTGTGATGAGTGTGATGTGAGTGTGATGAGAGTGTGAGTGTGATGAGTGTGATGTGAGTGTGATGAGAGTGTGAGTGTGATGAGAGTGTGATTGTGATGAGTGTGATGTGAGTGTGATGAGAGTGTGAGTGTGATGAGTGTGATATGAGTGTGATGAGAGTGTGAGTGTGATGAGTGTGATGTGAGTGTGATGAGAGTGTGAGTGTGATGAGAGTGTGATTGTGATGAGTGTGATGTGAGTGTGATGAGAGTGTGATTGTGATGACTGATGAGAGTGATGAGAGTGATGTGAGTGTGATGCGTGTGTGAGTGTGTGAGTGCGATGAGAGTATGAGTGTGATGAGAGTGAGAGTGTGTGAGTGTGATGAGAGTGAGAGTGTGTGAGTGTGATGAGAGTGATGAGTGTGATGATTGATGTGAGTGTGTTGAGTGTGATGAGAGTGTGAGTGTGATGAGAGTGTTGAGTGTGATGAGACTGTGAGTGTGATGAGAGTGTGAGTTTGATGTGTGTGATGAGACTGTGAGTGTGATGAGTGTGAGTGTGATGTGTGTGATGAGACTGTGAGTGTGATGAGAGTGTGATTGTGATGAGTGTGATGTGAGTGTGATGAGAGTGTGAGTGTGATGAGAGTGTGAGTGTGATGAAAGTGTGAGTTTGATGTGTGTGATGAGTGTAAGTGTGATGAGAGTGTGAGTGTGATGAGTGTGTGAGTGTGATGAGTGAGATGTGAGTGTGATGAGAGTGTGAGTGTGTGAGTGTGATGTGAGTGTGTGAGTGTGATGAGAGTGTGAGTGTGATGAGAGTGTGATGAGTGTAAGTGTGATGAGAGTGTGAGTGTGATGAGTGTAAGTGTGATGAGTGTAAGTGTGATGAGAGTGTGAGTGTGATGAGAGTGTGTGTGTGATGAGTGTAAGTGTGATGAGAGTGTGAGTGTGATGAGAGTGTGTGTGTGATGAGAGTAAGTGTGATGAGTGTGTGAGTGTGATGAGAGTGTGAGTGTGATGAGAGTGTGAGTGTGATGAGAGTGTGAGTGTGATGAGAGTGTGTGTGTGATGAGTGTAAGTGTGATGAGAGTGTGAGTGTGATGAGTGTGTGAGTGTGATGAGAGTGTGAGTGCGATGAGAGTGTGAGTGCGATGAGAGTGTGAGTGCGATGAGAGTGTGTGTGTGATGAGTGTAAGTGTGATGAGAGTGTGTGTGTGATGAGCGTAAGTGTGATGAGAGTGTGAGTGTGATGAGAGTGTGTGTGTGATGAGTGTAAGTGTGATGAGAGTGTGAGTGTGATGAGTGTGTGAGTGTGATGAGAGTGTGAGTGCGATGAGAGTGTGAGTGTGATGAGAGTGTGAGTGTGATGAGAGTGTGAGTGCGATGAGTGTAAGTGTGATGAGAGTGTGAGTGTGATGACTGCGTGAGTGTAATGAGAGTGTAAGTGTGATGAGTGTGATGTGAGTGTGATGAGTGTAAGTGTGATGAGAGTGTGAGTGTGATGAGTGTGTGAGTGTGATGAGTGTGAGTGTGATGAGTGTGTGAGTGTAATGAGAGTGTAAGTGTGATGAGTGAGATGTGAGTGTGATGAGTGTGTAAGTGTGATGAGAGTGTGAGTGTGATGAGTGTGTGAGTGTGATGAGAGTGTGAGTGCGATGAGAGTGTGAGTGTGATGAGAGTGTGAGTGCGATGAGAGTGTGTGTGTGATGAGTGTAAGTGTGATGAGAGTGTGTGTGTGATGAGTGTAAGTGTGATGAGAGTGTGAGTGTGATGACTGCGTGAGTGTAATGAGAGTGTAAGTGTGATGAGTGTGATGTGAGTGTGATGAGTGTAAGTGTGATGAGAGTGTGTGTGTAATGAGTGTAAGTGTGATGAGAGTGTGAGTGTGATGAGTGTGTGAGTGTGATGAGTGTGAGTGTGATGAGTGTGTGAGTGTAATGAGAGTGTAAGTGTGATGAGTGAGATGTGAGTGTGATGAGTGTGTGAGTGTGATGAGAGTGTGAGTGTGATGAGAGTGTGAGTGTGATGAGAGTGTGAGTGTGATGAGAGTGTGCGAGTGTGATGAGAGTGTGAGTGTGATGAGTGTGATGTGAGTGTGATGAGAGTGTGAGTGTGATGAGTGTGTGAGTGTGATGAGAGTGTGAGTGTGATGAGACTGTGAGTGTGATGAGCGGGTGAGTCTGATGAGACTGTGAGTGTGATGTGAGTGTGATGAGAGTGATGAGTGTTTGTGATGAGTGAGTGTGATGAGTGTGTGTGATGAGTGTGTGTGATGAGAGTGTGTGATGAGAGTGAGGAGAGTGTGATGTGAGTGTGAGTGTGATGAGAGTGTGAGTGTGATGAGAGTGTGATGAGTGTGTGTGATGAGTGTGATGAGAGTGTGAGTGTGCTTAGTGTGATGAGAGTGTGAGTGTGATGAGTGTGTGTGATGAGAGTGTGATGAGAGTGTGAGAATGAGGAGAGTGTGATGAGTGTGAGTGTGATGAGTCTGATGAGTGTGTGATTGTGATGAGAGTGATGGGTGTGATGAGAGTGATGAGAGTGTGTGTGATGGGTGTGATGAGAGTATGAGAGTGTGAGTGTGATGTGAGTGTGATGAGAGTGAGTGTGTGAGTGTGATGAGAGTGTGAGTGTGTGAGTGTGATGAGTGTGATGAGAGTGTGAGTGTGATGAGAGTGTGAGTATGTGAGTGTGATGAGAGTGTGAGTGTGATGAGAGTGTGAGTATGTGAGTGTGATGAGAGTGTGAGTGTGATGAGAGTGTGAGTATGTGAGTGTGATGAGAGTGTGAGTGTGATGAGAGTGTGAGTATGTGAGTGTGATGAGAGTGTGAGTGTGTGAGTGTGATGAGTGTGTGAGGGTGATGAGAGTGTGAGTGTGATGAAAGTGTGAGTGTGATGAGTGTGATGAGTGTGTGAGGGTGATGAGAGTGTGAGTGTGAGTGTGATGAGAGTGTGAGTGTGATGAGTGTGTGAGTGTGATGAGAGTGTGAGTGTGATGAGTGTGTGAGTGTGATGAGTGTGTGAGTGTGATGAGAGTGTGCGAGTGTGATGAGAGTGTGAGTGTGTGAGTGTGATGAGAGTGTGAGTGTGATGAGAGTGTGAGTGTGATGAGTGTGTGAGTGTGATGAGTGTGATGTGAGTGTGATGAGAGTGTGAGTGTGTGAGTGTGATGAGTGTGATGAGAGTGTGAGTGTGATGAGTGTGATGAGTGTGATGAGAGTGTGAGTGTGTGAGTGTGATGAGTGTGAGTGTGATGAGTGTGAGTGTGATGAGTGTGTGAGTGTGATGAGAGTGTGATGTGTGTGTGAGTGTGATGAGAGTGTGAGTGTGATGAGTGTGTGAGTGTGATGAGAGTGTGCGTGTGATGAGTGTGATGAGTGTGTGAGTGTGATGAGTGTGTGAGTGTGATGAGAGTGTGAGTGTGATGAGTGTGATGTGAGTGTGATGAGTGTGATGAGTGTGAGTGTGATGAGAGTGTGAGTGTGATGAGTGTGTGAGTGTGATGTGTGTGTGAGTGTGATGAGAGTGTAAGTGTGATGAGTGTGTGAGTGTGATGAGTGTGTGCTGAGTGTGATGAGTGTGTGAGTGTGATGAGAGTGTAAGTGTGATGAGTGTGTGAGTGTGATGAGAGTGTGCTGAGTGTGATGAGAGTGTGTGAGTGTGATGAGTGTGTGAGTGTGATGAGAGTGTGCTGAGTGTGTGAGTGTGATGAGAGTGTGCTGAGTGTGTGAGTGTGATGAGATTGTGCTGAGTGTGTGAGTGTTATGAGAGTGTGCTGCTTGTGTGAGTGTGATGAGAGTATGATGAGAGTGTGAGTGTGATGAGAGTATGAGTGTGATGAGTGTGTGAGTGTGATGAGTGTGTGTGTGATGAGAGTGTGATGAGTTTGTGAGTGTGATGAGAGTATGAGTGTGATGAGTTTGTGAGTGTGATGAGAGTATGAGTGTGATAGTGTGAGTATGATGAGTGTGAGTGTGATGAGAGTGTGATGAGTGTGATGAGTTTGTGAGTGTGATGAGAGTGTGAGTATGATGAGAGTGTGAGTGTGATGAGAGTGTGATGAGTGTGATGAGTTTGTGAGTGTGATGAGAGTGTGAGCATGTGAGTGTGATGAGAGTGTGAGTGTGATGAGAGTATGATGACAGTGTGAGTGTGATGAGAGTATGAGTGTGATGAGTGTGTGATTGTGATGAGTGTGTGTGTGATGAGAGTGTGATGAGTGTGATGAGTTTGTGAGTGTGATGAGAGTATGAGTGTGATGAGAGTGTGAGCATGTGAGTGTGATGAGAGTGTGAGTGTGATGAGTCTGATGAGTGTGTGATTGTGATGAGAGTGATGAGAGTGTGTGTGATGAGAGTGTGATGAGAGTGTGATGAGAGTGTGAGTGTGATTAGTGTGATGAGAGTGTGATGAGTGTGAGTGTGATGAGTCTGATGAGTGTTATGTGAATGTGATGAGTGTGTGAGTGTGATGAGAGTGATGAGTGTTTGTGATGAGTGAGTGTGATGGGTGTGTGAGTGTGATGAGAGTGATGAGTGTTTGTGATGAGTGAGTGTGATGGGTGTGTGAGTGTGATGAGAGTGATGAGTGTTTGTGATGAGTGAGTGTGATGGGTGTGTGAGTGTGATGAGAGTGATGAGTGTTTGTGATGAGTGAGTGTGATGGGTGTGTGAGTGTGATGAGAGTGATGAGAGTGTGATGAGTGTGATGAGAGTGAGTGTGATGAGAGTGATGAGAGTGTGATGAGTGTGAGTGTGATGAGTCTGATGAGTGTGTGATTGTGATGAGAGTGTGAGTGTGATGAGTGTGTGATGAGTGTGATGAGAGTGTGATGAGTGTGATGAGTGTGTGAGTGTGATGAGTGTGTGAGTGTAATGAGAGTGTGAGTGTGATGAGAGGTGGGTAACTACACCACACCCACCTACACGACACCCACCTACACCACACTCAACTACACTACACCCACCTACACCACACTCAACTACACTACACCCACCTGCACCACACTCAACTACACTACACCCACCTACACTACACCAACCTACACCACACTCAACTACACTACACCAACCTACACCACACCCACCTACACTACACCCACCTACACCACACCCACCTACACCACTCTCAACTACACTATACCCACCTACACCACACCCACCTACACCACACTCAACTACACTACACCCACCTACACCCCACTCAACTACACTACACCCACCTACACTTCACCCACCTACACCACACTCAACTACACTACACCCACCTACACTACACCCACCTACACCACACCCACCTACACTACACCCACCTACACCACACTCAACTACACCACACCCACCTACACTACACCCACCTACACCACACTCAACTACACCACACCTACCTACACCACACCCACCTACACCCCACTCAACTACACTACACCCACCTACACTACACCCACCTACA
Organism: Hemibagrus wyckioides; assembly: GCF_019097595.1. Taxonomy (NCBI): domain Eukaryota; kingdom Metazoa; phylum Chordata; class Actinopteri; order Siluriformes; family Bagridae; genus Hemibagrus; species Hemibagrus wyckioides. Next base: position 17,065,439 of record NC_080736.1, on the reverse strand, counting down.
GTACACCAACCTACACCACACTCAACTACACTACACCCACCTACACTACACCCACCTACACCACACCCACCTACACCACACTCAACTACACTACACCCACCTACACCACACCCACCTACACCACACTCAACTACACTACACTCACCTACACCACACCCACCTACACCACACTCAACTACACTACACCCACCTACACCCCACTCAACTACACTACACCCACCTACACCACACCCACCTACACCACACTCAACTACTCCACACCTACCTACACCACACCCACCTACACCCCACTCATTACACTACACCCACCTACACTACACCCACCTACACCACACCCACCTACACTACATCCACCTACACCACACTCAACTACACCACACCTACCTACACCACACCCACCTACACCCCACTCAACTACACTACACCCACCTACACTACACCCACCTACACCACACTCAACTACACTACACCCACCTACACTACACCCACCTACACCACACTCAACTACACTACACCCACCTACACCACACCCACCTACACTATACCCACCTACACCACACCCACCTACACCACACTCAACTACACTACACCCACCTACACCACACCCACCTACACCACACTCAACTACACTACACCCACCTACACTACACCCACCTACACCACACTCAACTACACTACACCCACCTACACCACACCCACCTATAGTATGATGTTGGTTAAAGCTAAGCTCCGCCCCTTGTTGCTCCACTGTGTGCAGGTTGTTTATATGTAACAGTGTGTAATAGTTATGTGTGCTGCACTAAAACCTTTTAGCTTCTCCTTTTAGCATCTTCTCAGTGTACTTCATTAAAGGGCAGTTAGTATAAAGTCCAGATGTTTAACAGCTGCTGAAATGTTCTTTAGTGTTCAGTACAGCGAGCACTTTTTGAACCTTTCACACAGTAACACAATGGCACTTCTCCGCCATGCTCAGGGAACATAAAACCCTTTATTTTTTTATAAATGTGGACAGACGCCCCCACATTAGGAGTGTGTGATTCAGCACTTTAGGTTAAAGTGGTGTTTTAGTGTGTTTCCTTTGATGCATTTCACAAAAGATCTCCCTCCAGCTCAAGGTTACTGTCAATAGTAAGCCATAAGCATCAGATTTACAGTCCTGAGCGTGAGCGTTCATCACTTAGCGCTTCATAAATTCCCATATTACAATACAAATGGTGAATGAAGTGCTTTTGTTCGATCAGCACACATGGGCATGAGATGCTTTTCATTTTTTATTCACAAGTGCTGAACTTTTAGATCTTTTTTACTTAGCACCAGAGGCCCTTTGTGCAGGATGAGCGCCTTATCACACCTTATTACATGTCTGCAGCAGTCATCTGAGATCGCTTGGGTCCTGCTCATGACACGGGAAGCCCATCATTAATAGCCTTTCACACCTGATGGATTTCTTTCTAATCAGTCCTAGCTAGCATCAGCTAATAAACTAGCCTAGCATGCTCTCTAGATTAGCTTTGCAGAAGACATGCAGGTGTGTGTAACTCTGGTGATGAGGAGGGTGTTTGTCGTCACTGTAATCAGAGTTTGATCAGCGTGTGTGACGTGTCTGCAGGTGGAAATGGACGGTGAAGGTCTCAAACACAATGTTGGACCGCTAACAGTGTAATATTCTGTTAAATTTCCTCATATGTGTCTGTTTCTAGCTTGCCCTCTGACCTGTGACCTGATTATCTGGGAGGTAAAAAAGCACTTGCCATCTCTTGGAACTTTTTTTTTCCCCCAACTATTTTTCAAACTGCAGACGAAGCTCTTTTTCTTTATAATAAAAGCAGCCGTGTGTCATGTGCCTGCAGCCGTGCCCCGTGGGATTAGATGTATAACATGGTGTGTAAGCAGCTTTAACATCCCTCAGACTGGAGTCTAAACCCTTCACCAACACCACGACTCTGTTCATTCCACAGAGCAAATCACTCTGGATTAAAGAGTCACACTTAAGTTTTTATTTTTATTAAAGTTATTGAAGAAGTGTGTGTGTGTGTGTGTGTGTGTTTCAGAGCTGCTGAAGAGCTGTAGAGAACTGCAGTGTGAGTTTGGGTGTGTGAGGATGAAGACCGGGGCTGTGTGTTACTGTGCAGACGGACTGGAGCTGGAAGATAATGGGAGGACGTGCAGAGGTGAAAGCACACACACACACAGAGCTGGGTAAAGCCTATTGTTACATGTTCCTTAACAAACCTGACTGGTCTGCCGGTCAGCGCTGCAGTTCAGCTTTGATCTGATGGAGTTTAGTGAAACGTGTCGTGTCTCTGCAGCAGTACAGCAGCCTTCTCTCAGTCTGTACACACTGATCACTGAGTCATACACACACACACACACTAACTGTGAGACAACACTGCTAATGTTAACACCATCACACACACACTCAACACGCTCCACATACACTGTCAGACAACACTGCTAACGATAACACCATCTCACACACACAGACACTCTCTCTCTCTCTCTCTCTCTCTCTCTCTCTCAGCTGTCTCTCTCTCTGACCCCAGGTTGTATGATCAGTATTAACCCCAGCACTACCTGAACACCTCTCAGCACAGCTCAGAGACGTCTCATGTTCCTCGTAGGTTAATCAGGAATTGGTTAAGACACTGATGTTTCAGTTCACTGTTAGTGTGTGTTGTTAGAATTCTGCTCAGCTTCAGAGACCGTAGATCTCAGGTAACACTGTGATGGGAGTCACTCAGGCATGAGCAGCTAAACAACATCCATACACAGATTGTGACTGTGAGGATGTGACAGCAAGCTGAAATAAATCCTCACCAGTAGGGGGCGCTGACTGACAAAGTCTACACTAATAACATGTTTGTGTGTGTGTGTAGGTCATTGTGTGGTGATGTATGTTACCGTGATTGTTGTGTTTTTCAGATCGTGATGAGTGTGCGGTTTACGGTGTGTGTAGTCAGACGTGTGTGAACACACTGGGCTCATATCACTGTGACTGTGTGGACGGATTCAGTCTCCAGGCAAACAGACGTTCCTGTAAAGCCAAAACTGGTGAGAGCATTCTTCCTCATCAAAAACACCACCACCTTCACCACCATTGTCATTCTCAGAATCATCATCATCATCATCATCATCAACACTACCACCTTCACCACCACCATCATCATCACCACCTTTACCACCATCATCATTATCACAATCATCACCACCACCACCTTCACCACCATCATCATCATCATCACAATCATCATCATCACCACCACCTTTACCACCATCATGATGATCAACGTCCGTTTTCACCTCCATCATCGTTATAAACACCTTCACCACCATCATCTTCATCACTGTCATCACCACCACCATCACTATAACTACCACCTTCACCACTACTATCATCATCATTATCCTCATCAATATCGTTGTCATCACCTCCACCATCATCACCATCACCACCATCATACTCACCACCATCACCAATACCTTCACAACCACCATCATCACCCTCATCATTTCATCACCATCACCAACATCATAAACATTATCATCATTATCCCCACCATCTTCATCACCACCATCATCACCCTCATCATTTCATCACCATCACCATCATCATAAACATTATCATCATTATCCCCACCATCTTCATCACCACCATCATCACCCTCATCATTTCATCACCATCACCATCATCATAAACATTATCATCATTATCCCCACCATCTTCATCACCACCATCATCACCCTCATCATTTCATCACCATCACCATCATCATAAACATTATCATCATTATCCCCACCATCTTCATCACCACCATCATCACCCTCATCATTTCATCACCATCACCATCATCATAAACATTATCATCATTATCCCCACCATCTTCATCACCACCATCATCACCCTCATCATTTCATCACCATCACCATCATCATAAACATTATCATCATTATCCCCACCATCTTCATCACCACCATCATCACCCTCATCATTTCATCACCATCACCATCATCATAAACATTATCATCATTATCCCCACCATCTTCATCACCACCATCATCACCCTCATCATTTCATCACCATCACCTTCACCATCATCGTCATCACCATCATTACCCCCACCATCATCACCATCACCACCTTCACCACTACCATCATCATCATCACCATCACCACCTTCACCACCACCATCATCACCATCATGATGTTAGTTTGTAAGTTGAATCTGTAGACCTGAACACTGGTGTTCACTGCAGCAGCAGCTTGACTGTATGAGATGGAATCAGACAGAATGCTAAAAGCTCTAAACAGTAGCTGTGTGTAGAAGCTGACTGCAGGTTTAGTGTGAGTCTCTGTCATTATTAGTGATGATGATGTTTGTGATGAAGCTCCATCTCCATAAATCCTTCACTCTTCCAGGTTCATTATTTTGTGCATGTTGATGATTGTACAGCTTGTTTGTTTGTACAGCTTACTCTAAATGACCTGAAACCTGTGAAGCTGCAGAGAGTTAGCATCATAGCATGCTAGTTTTCTACACTCCTCTCCAGCAGAACAGACTTAATATTAATGCTATCGATCCCAAGCGTTTAGACTGTAGGGTAGTGTAGGGACCATGGCACTCTTACAGCCAACACACACAGCCAAAAACACACATTTATCAGAGTAAAGTCTGCAGGTCAGGTGGAATGAAGGCAGCTGATGGTGGAGGAGTGTGTGTGTGTGTGTGTGTGTGCTCTCAGACGGTCGCCTGTTAAATCAGTTACGCTTAAAATAATTAAAATGCAGCGTGTGATGGGAAATAAGGCCGGACCTAATGAAGAGTCAATCAACACTCATTCACGCTGATGAAGACTGACTGTCAGAGCCAGGAATAAATAGGCACTTAATCACGCCTCATATGCATAAAAATCCTCTCGAAAAACCAGAAGTAACTGAAGTACCTTATGTCAACATTGATCATTCTTCAGTTTATTAGCCATGAAAGAGTTTAAAGCTCCATGTCACTGTTGTGTTGATGGAGAAACACACTGACGGCTGATGATCTGCTGCTCTAGTCCTCATCTATCTGATCTCGCGTGTACACTCCGCTCTAATCATCTCCATCACATCAGTGTTACGCTGCTAATAAACAACACTGCCTGCTAAAATAACATCAATTATACCTCATCAGCAGATACACACTGTCTGTTTCTGTGGTGAAGGTGAAGAAGTAACACACAATACCATGGTGGTTTGTTCTGTTACCTTTAGTTATGTTACTTGTTCGGATATGTTACCGTTTCTATAGTAACAGCACATTCAAGAGATGGGCGTGTACAGCAGAGGCACTACATCAGTGTTTTTAAAAGGTCATTGAAAAGTAAGGTGGTGTGTGTGTGTGTGTGTGTGTGTGTGTGATGTGTGGAAGGAGTCTCCAGTGTCAGTGTAACAGTCAGAGATGAAGTTTTCCCACATCTTCATGACAGAGGAGTTTATTACGGTGGCCGAGAAGAGCTAAACACAATAACCAGTCCAGTAACACAATGACGAATCAGACAGAGCGGAAAAGGTAGGTATAGTTTGTGAATGGAATTCTGACCTCTGATTGGACGAGACATCTGTCACTCAGGATATACAGGAAGTAGGAAATTGTGTATCTAACTGTATTTCTTGTTCATGTGTGGAGTTCTGCCTTCACTTTAAACCATTATTTTTTGATAGTCTCCATTGTCTATACCCGCTTATTCCTAATTAGGGTCACGGGGGTCTGCTGGAGCCTGTCCCAGCGCACACAGGGCGAAAGGCAGGGGTACACCCTGGACAGGTATTTTTCGATAGTGCAACTTTAAATCTTTTTAAGAAAATAACAAACATATATATTTATATTTATAAGAAAATGGTTCATTCAGCTCTACTGTGAGGAAGGACGTTCATATGGTCAGTATGATGTTGGATATACTGATAGTGTATCATGGAGTAAAGATTAGTTCACTATTTCTAAAAACACAGGAATGTTCTGAAGACCAAACTATTCCAGATTAAAGGATGTAAGGAGCGCTATAAGATCAGAGCTGTGTTCATACACACACCAATCCACTTTCTACTGCTGCAGCTACTGCTGGACTTCCTGTAGATCCTGAGTGACCCATGTCTCGTCCAATCAGAGGGAAGAATTCGGAACGGTTTATCTGAATTCTCCTTGTGTTTTCTGATTTGTTATTGTGTTTGCCACTTCTCAGCCACCATAGTTTACACTTCTTCCTTGTGGTTCTCAGTAACATGAGCAGTTGAGATTTTATTCTTACTAACCTTTAAAAAAAAGGGGGTGGTGGTAGCTTGTGAGGGAAAAAATGATTTGATCCCCTGCTGATTTTGTACGTTTGCCCACTGATAAAGAAATGATCAGTCTGTAATTTTAATGGTCGGTGTATTTGAACAGTGAGAGACAGAATAACAACAAAAAAATCCAGAAAAACACATTTCAGAAAAGTTCTACATTGATTTGCATTTTAATGAGTGAAATAAGTATTTGATCCCCTATCAATCAGAAAGATTTCTGGCTCCCAGGTGTCTTTTATACAGGTAAGGAGCTGAGATTACAGTAGGAGCACTCTCAGGGAGTGCTCTTAATCTCAGCTGGTTAACTGTATGAAAGACACCTGTCCACAGAAGGAAGCAATCAATCAGATTCCAAACTCTCCATCATGGTCAAGACCAAAGAGCTGTCCATGGATGTCAGGGACAAGATTGTAGACCTACACAAGGCTGGAATGAGCTACAAGACCATCTCCAAGCAGCTTGGTGAGAAGGTGACAACAGTTGGTGCGATTATTCCCAAATGGAAGAAACACAAAAGGACTGTCGATCTTCCTCGGTCTGGGGCTCCATGCAAGATCTCACCTCATGGAGTTTCAATGATCATGAGAACAGTGAGGAATCAGCCCAGAATTACACTGGAGGATTTTGTCAGTGATCTCAAGACAGCTGGGACCACAGTCACCAAGAAAACAATTGGTAACACACTACGCCGTGAAAGACTGAAATCCAGTAGCGCCCGCAAGGTCCCCCTGCTAAAGAAAGCACATGTACAGGACCATCTGAAGTTTGCCAGTGAACATCTGAATGATTCAGAGGAGAACTGGGTGAAAGTGTTGTGGTCAAATGAGACCAAAATCCAGCTCTTTGGCATCAACTCAACTCGCCGTGTTTGGAGGAGGAGGAATACTGCCTATGACTCCAAGAAGACCATCCCCACCGTCAAACATGGAGGTGGAAACATTATGCTTTGGGGGTGTTTTTCTGCTAAGGGGACAGGACAACCACACCGCATCAAAGGGACGATGGGCGGAGCCATGTACCATCAAATCTTGAGTGAGAACCTCCTTCCCTCAGCCAGGGCATTGAAAATGGGTCGTGGATGCAGAGAGGAGTGGGCCCAAATTCCTTGAGATGTGAGATGTGTGTAAACCTGGTGGCCAACTACAAGAAATGTCTGACGTCTGTTATTGCCATCAAGGGTTTGCCACCAAGTACTAAGTCATGTTTTGCAAAGGGGTCAAATACTTATTTCACTCAATAAAATGCAAATCAATGTAAAACTTTTCTGAAATGTGTTTTTCTGGATTTTTTTGTTGTTATTCTGTCTCTCACTGTTCAGATAAACCTACCATTAAAATTACAGACTGATCATTTCTTTATCAGTGGGCAAACGTACAAAATCAGCAGGGGATCAAATCATTTTTTCCCTCACTGTAAGTGGTTAAGGCTTTGGGTCGTTGACCAGAAGATCGGAGTTCAAGCCCCTGCGCTGTCAAGCTGCCACCGTTGGGCCCTGTATATGTATAGGTGAGAAGTAAAGTCTACTTAACTACTTAGAGTAAAGAGAGATGCTGAGGGGATGAGTGTGTGTAGCTGCTTTTGCTATTTAATAAATAATAATAGTAATAGATGTAAAGCTGCTGTGGTGTGAGAGGAATAAAAGACCTGGAGGGAGAGGATAATTACAGGTTTAATTCAAATTCCTGCAGAAGTTCACCAACAGTGATATTAAAATGCGTCACGTTTCTAGGATTTGTTTGTTTTATTTATTTACGTGTGTATTTATTTATTGATCAGATCCTGGAGATGAGCCGCCGCTGCTCCTGGCCGCCAGCCTTACCTCCGTATGTGTAACTCACCTGAACGGATCACTGGTGTCCAATCTGACACACACACCTTCAGGCCAGATTCAGACGCTGGACTTTGTCGGTATGGAGTCGGCGATGTGCTGGATCTCACCGGGGCAGCTGTGGTGCGCTGAAATAAACAAACACACTGAGGGAATAACAGAGAAACCACAACCCAGGAGCTCCCAGAGCCTGCAGAGTGAGTAGAGCATTTACCCAGCACTGTGTAGGGTGTGTGTGTGTGTGTGTGTGTGTGTGTGGGGGAAGTGTACACTTTATATAGTGCACTACATGTTCAGTAATTTCTGATGATTTTGACTCATATTAATTAGATAAACAGCAGAAGTGTTAAAAGACTAATAGCTATAAAAAAAGAAGAAGAAGAACTCCTCAGTGTAGCTTCAGGAAGGTTAAATACGTCTGATTTATTTCTTGTTTTCAGGGAGAATTTTTCTCATCTTCGTGTTTTCCTGCACTTTGCTTTGTGAAGTCTTTAATCTGGTGTTAATTAGTCAGCTTTAACATTGAATGATTAAGTGAAATCTAATTAGCAGTCCAATCACATGAGGATGGAGCAGGTGTGCTGTCTCAGCTGGAGGAGAAATCCGAGTACAGGAGCTGTACTCACTTCCAGAGATTTACTGATGAACTGTCTGTAAACACTGAGGCATCTTCACCATCATTCACAACAGTGTCCTGAAATCATCCTGATCAGGAGTTTCAGTCATCCAGAAGCAACAAAAACCCCTTACTACTACTACTGTTATTATTATTATTATTATTATTATTATTGTTGTTGTTGTTGTTATGGCGATTAGCAGACTGCAGGATTATGGAGGTGCGACTCTGTCCATCACAATCCCAGCTCCCAGAGTTTTATACCTCAGAGCTGTCACTCACATTTTTTATTATTTAAAATGATAACACATTAAACTTAACGTGAATAAATTCTCCTACACTAACATTTATTTTCCAGAAACCCTTTAGAGGCACAGCAATGAACAAACACACACACACTGAACAATAGTTCTTTAGTTTCTGCTCCTCTGAACTAAACGCTCAGGTGCTTGTTCTGGAAGCTGAAGCTACAGCTCCATCTTAATCATCATGTTTTTACGGTTTTTCTCATAAACCATTCTTTTTCTAATAATCTGACTTCTCCATCGTACGAGGAATGAGTGCTGGAATCTGGAGGCCTGTGATGTGATGAAGGTGAGCGTGAGCTGTGTGAGCTGGGAGTTTTCTTTCCACACAGAACAGCTTGTGCAAACTTTCCAATCATTAATTTGTCTCTGATGCTGAGTGGAATCTTAAATCGGCTGGCTGCAGCGCTCTGATAAGTTGCACGGTGTCCTCGTCCTTCATAAATATGCATTTGTTCTCTAAAGCGTGCTGTTTTTCTGCTCTTTCCTTGACCTCCTTGAGATGTGGAACATATGGCCATCGACTGGCTCACTGGAAACTTCTACTTTGTGGATCGAGTGAGTGACCGGATCTTCGCGTGTGGTGAGAAACTGGAGGTGTGTGTGACCGTCGTAGAGCTGGACCTTCACAACCCCAGAGGAATCGCACTGGATCCCATAACCGGGTGAGTTTCTGAGGTTTATTGTCTCCTCAGGGGGATTTCTCTCTTGACACGTGTAACATTTATTCTACAAACACACCATATTCATTATGTGAACGTTTTTAATAATGAAATGGTGAGATAAAATCGAGCTGCTCCTGAAATTCAGATCAAACACCAGCCTTGTGCAGTTACTCTTCAGCACCAGGGGTGGCGCTATAGGGCAGAAAAGACTTGAGCCCTGAGTTCTGAGAGGCCTCCTGACATCTCACACTAAATACATTCAAACAATCTAATCTCGAAGTGTTGAACTCCTTCAAACCCTTAATTATTCCCAGAATTAGAACAAGGGGTGTGGCAGAAGCTGACCAATCAGCAGCCAGAATGCACACGTTCTTTTTGTTCATTATCTCACTCGTTCTTTCTTCCTCTGCTTGATTATGTTTCGCTTTTAGTCAAACAAATAAATACTGATGAAATGAAGTGTATGAGTTTCCTCAAACAACACACACACACACACACACACGTCTGCTCTGCATTCACAATAATATTAAGCCTCAGACATGTATTAGAATATTTATGACAGAATAAATATTTCAGGCTTTATCACCACAGTGTACCGTCGTGTTCCCAGGGATACACGCACACACACACACATACACACATGCACACACACACACACACATATACACACACACATACACACACACATACACACACACGCACACACACACAGGTGCACCAACACGTACAGGAGTTGTTCCTGTGACTTTCAATGTTCTAGCTTAATGTGTGTGTGTGTGTATGTGTGTGTGTGTATATGTGTGTGTGTGTGTGTGTGTGTATGTGTGTGTGTGTGTGTGTGTGTGTATACCAAGGAGAGTCTCTAATGAACAGATCACTGCTCTTATCTAGTGTCAGAAATAAACAATCATTTTCCCGGGTCAGTAATAAAGTGCTTGTGTCCTAACAACAGTAATGCGGTTGTCTCACAGAGCTCATAAACTCTTCATGAAGTCTTATAATGCACCTGCTCTATATATAGTATTAGCTATACACGTGTAGGCTGACTGTTTACATCTCTTCCACTTCTTCCAAAGCTGGGATAATTCTCATTATACTGAGAAAATCAAAATAAAGTGATATTTGACCTTGGAAAAAAGGCGGGATTTCACCTATAAAGTCTGGATTTTATGAAGCATTATTGACTGCTTATTCTGAGGAGGAGCACAGAGCATTATGGGTATTATTAGCATTACTGAGTGTTATGTATTTGCTTGGTTAATTGTTTGGTCTGGCATTTTGCAGTGCATTGTGGGCAGATTTAAATCCCAGCGTGACTGACATTCCTCTCTCCTGCCTCAGGAAGCTGTTCTTCTCTGATTACGGAAATACGGCCAAGCTGGAGCGCTGCGCTCTGGACGGATCCGAGCGGAGCCGCATCGTCCGCACCGGGACCGAGCAGCCCACCGCGCTGACCCTGGACCTGGTTAAGAAGCTCGTTTACTGGGCAGATGTCTACCTGGATTTTATCGCGGTGGTGGATTACGACGGTGGAAACAGACAGATGATCATCAGGGGAAATTCAGTGAGTAATAAAATCTGTAATGTACGATACACCATGATAAAGATGTTTAAGCGCTGAAAGATAGTTCAGGGAAACGTTTCACACGGCGGATCATCCACGGTGTTTGAAGACACTTTTCATCACATCAGAGTCCCAGAAGGAGAAACACACGCTCCTGCTCTCACTGCTGTTCCAGCTCTCTGACTGATGTCCTGACTGAAAGTTCTGAAGCATCAGATTGTACATGTGCTGTGATTTTTTTTTCTAAAGCGCTGCCTTCCTGAGGGATTTACAGCAGCTCCTTCTTGCTGAATCTTGGAGCTGTACTCGTGATTAAGCTGAAAGGTGTGAGAGGTGTGACGACCACCCGGTGCGAGCTCTCCTTTCTCTCCGTCTCTCTCCATCTCTCTCTCCGTCTCTCCAGGTGTCACACCTGCATGGATTAGCGCTCTTTGAAGACTTCCTGTTTGCGGCGTGTTCTGAACCCTCCAGAGGAAGTGCGGTGGACGTTTTGAGGATAAACCGTTTTAACAGCAGCGACACACACACACTCATCACACTTCAGAGTCTGAAAGAAGTCAGAGTTTATCACAAACTCACTCAACCCACAGGTAAACACTCCAGCTTATAAATAGTGCTTCCTCACACGGCAACTCATCATGCTTTACCCAAACACACAGAAATCATCTCCACACATCTTCTCTCACAACCCAGTAGAGGAAAAGAGGAGTGTGTGTGTGTATATATATATAAGAACCAAAGATAAAACAGTCCGAAAAGAAAAACATGAGACAAAATCTTTGTTTCTAGATTTCTGTTTCTGAAACAATTTCAATTAAATCTTATAAGATATCTTATGAAGTGTGGTGCAGGCTGTACCGCCACTGTTAAACACAAAGAAATATATTTTAACGTCTTTATGTATGGTTTTAACAGCACACGCACACACGCATACACACACACACACACACGTATTTGTAATATTAGCAGAGAATATTCACTACTGTAACACTGTGTAACCTTTAACCCCAGGAAACACTCAGGAGATGCAGGAGTGTTATAGCTGTTTTTCCATTTATACACTGTGTATAGGTGTGTAATAATTACACTGTTGTGTGTGTGTGTGTGTGTGTGTGTGTGTGTGTGTATGATGTCTTTTGCTTGTCTGGTCAGTGAAAGCGCATGCGTGTGAGGCGGATCAGCATGGTAGGAGAGGAGGATGTGCACACGTGTGTCTGCTGGGAGACGGTTATAAGTCACGTGTGTGTCGCTGTCGCATTGGATACCTGCTCTTGGACGACGCAGTGTCCTGCAGAAGTGAGTGTGTGTGTACACACACACACACACACACACACACCCTACAGTGCTGTCTTTATCTTCTACTCTCTCATTCTCCTCTCTGTGTGTGTCTCTTTCTTTCTTATGCAAATTATGCATCTCTCTCTCTCTCTACACACACACACACACACACACACACTGCCTTCTGTCACATTCATTGCTGCTTGTTGAAGTATAACACACACAGACAGAGTTCCCTATGTTGTCCTACTTCAGCTATTCTTCACACACATGCACACACGCACACACACACACACTTGATGTTGTGATGTCATGCAGTTATAAACAGAAAGATGGATCTGATTAAACTCAGATCAGCTGAATTTGTTCTGCCTGTAATCACACTGATGTAATTAGCTGGAGACGCTGTGTTTGTAGCAGCTTTTAATTTGCAATTTTGAACAGAAAATAGACCAATAATTACCTTCATTAATTAAGCTTCGACCATGTAGGGGCAACACACACACACACACATAACATCCTGTCTCTCATAACTTCCTGTTTGTGGAAGTTGTAGCCTATGTGTGTGTGTGTGTGTGTGTGTGTGTGTAGTTTCTGTAAATGATTCCCACTGCCCAGTTTGTAAACTTGTGATTCTGATGCTGTGGTGTTCCAGAGGCGCAGGACGAGCCATTTGTGATGTACAGTAAAGGTCGCCCTGGGGCCATTCGCAGTTTTGGGATTGACGGGGGCTCGCGTGATGAACGGATGGTTCAGGTGGAAGGATTAGCGAACCCACGTGTCCTGGACTTCCACGCCACGAGCAACTACGTGTATTTTGCCGACTCGACTGACTTCCTGATCGGACGACAGAGACTGGATGGAAGTGGACGGGAGACTGTGGTTAAAGACGGTGAGCTCAGTGTTCAATAAGACTTCACACACATTTCCACTGAAGTGCAGAGTGAGTTTTGTTCATCTCCTCTACACAGCTGAGGGAGCAGTCCCAGGGGATTTAAACTCACATTTTCACCCATAAACAACACCCGGAAATAAACATTATTATTATTATTATTATTATTATTATTATTATTATTATTATTGTTGTTGTTGTTGTTGTAAGAGGGCATTGAGAACATGAATGCCTCATTAAGCAGTGTATGAAAAATAAACAGAGCTTCAGATTTTGAAGTGATAAATCTGCTGTGCAAGCATCACTGAGCTGAAAATGAAAATAAAATGGATTTTGAAATTATCTGAAGCATTTAATTTGCTGATAAATAATATCTGCTTGTATTAATTAGTCTGCTTATTTAGTTTGATTTCTCATACAGCAAGATTGAGAATCCTGTGAACATCACATCACTTCAGCTGCTGTAGAGGAACACCAGGAGTTTGTGTGTGTGTTGGGGGGGTGCATGTGTATGCAGGTTAGTACACTGTGGGTCAAAATCTATAATTATAGTCCAGAGAAACGGTGTTTCTATAAAAAGTCACCAAACTTCACACAGCTCAGGACGAGTTGAAACTCACCTTTAAACCAAAACCACTGAGAGCGATCTACTGAGAGCCAGAAGGATGCAGGAAGTGACCGAATATGTTCACACAGAATAGGTGTAACTAGTCATTTAATTAGAACAGGAAGCTGTGACCATAAAAGGAAAGTATAAGACAGGGGGTTCTCAATGGTCTGTGGATAATGAGCATATTTTCAGGGTTTATAATGAGAGGGCCGAGACTGTGTGTGTGTCTCACACTGCAGTGCATCACAGTCAGGAGATGTGGTCAGAATCACACATCTCATCTTCATCCCAGAACCCACATCGCACCAGAAACTCTAGCTAATGCTGGATCTCTGCTTTATTCAGGGTCACGTGTTGTGATTAACATCTTCCTGAGTGTAAAAGTTGACACCAGTGTGTGTTGTGGCCCTGAGAGTGGGTTTAGTGAATAATACATGCAGAGGTCTGTAAATATTATAAACATGCATTAAAGCTCCTTGGGGTTTTCACTTCCACGAACTGTGACATTTACAGGTTGTGTTAGGGTGAAGCTGCTGCAGAAGAGATACACACACTGAGATACACAAACTGAGATATACACACTGAGATACACACACTGAGATACACACTGAGATACACACACTGAGATACACACACTGAGATACACACTGAGATACACACTGAGATACACACTGAGATATACACACTGAGATACACACACTGAGATACACACTGAGATATACACACTGAGATACACACACTGAGATACACACTGAGATATACACACTGAGATATACACACTGAGATACACACTGAGATACACACACTGAGATACACACACTGAGATACAAACTGATACACACACTGAGATACACAAACTGAGATATACACACTGAGATACACACACTGAGATACACACACTGAGATATACACACTGAGATACACACTGAGATATACACACTGAGATACACACACTGAGATACACACACTGAGATACACACACTGAGATATACACACTGAGATACACACTGAGATATACACACTGAGATACACACTGAGATACACACTGAGATACACACACTGAGATACACACTGAGATACACACACTGAGATATACACACTGAGATACACACACTGAGATACACACTGAGATACACACTGAGATATACACACTGAGATATACACACTGAGATACACACTGAGATACACACTGAGATACACACACTGAGATACACACACTGAGATACACACACTGAGATACACAAACTGAGATATACACACTGAGATACACACACTGAGATACACACACTGAGATATACACACTGAGATACACACTGAGATATACACACTGAGATACACACTGAGATACACACTGAGATACACACACTGAGATACACACACTGAGATATACACACTGAGATACACACTGAGATATACACACTGAGATACACACTGAGATACACACACTGAGATACACACTGAGATACACACTGAGATACACACACTGAGATATACACACTGATACACACACTGAGATATACACACTGATACACACACTGAGATACACACACTGAGATACACACTGAGATACACACTGATACACACACTGAGATACACACACTGAGATATACACACTGAGATACACACACTGAGATATACACACTGAGATACACACTGAGATATACACACTGAGATACACACTGAGATACACACACTGAGATACACACTGAGATACACACACTGAGATATACACACTGAGATACACACACTGAGATACACACACTGAGATATACACACTGAGATACACACTGAGATATACACACTGAGATACACACACTGAGATACACACACTGAGATATACAAAATGAGATACACACTGATACACACACTGAGATACACACACTGAGATACACACTGAGATACACACTGAGATACACACACTGAGATACACACTGAGATACACACACTGAGATACACACACTGAGATACACACTGAGATACACACTGAGATACACACTGAGATACACACTGAGATATACACACTGAGATACACACTGAGATATACACACTGATACACACACTGAGATATACACACTGAGATACACACTGAGATATACACACTGATACACACACTGAGATATACACACTGAGATATACACACTGATACACACACTGAGATATACACACTGTTACACACACTGAGATACACACACTGAGATACACACTGAGATACACACTGATACACACACTGAGATACACAAACTGAGATATACACACTGAGATACACACACTGAGATATACACACTGAGATATACACACTGAGATACACACACTGAGATACACACACTGAGATACACACTGAGATACACACACTGAGATATACACACTGAGATACACACACTGAGATATACACACTGAGATATACACACTGAGATATACACACTGAGATACACACTGAGATACACACACTGAGATATACACACTGAGATACACACACTGAGATACACAAACTGAGATATACACACTGAGATACACACACTGAGATACACACTGAGATACACACACTGAGATACACACACTGAGATATACACACTGAGATACACACACTGAGATATACACACTGAGATACACACTGAGATATACACACTGAGATACACACACTGAGATATACACACTGAGATACACACTGAGATACACACACTGAGATACACAAACTGAGATATACACACTGAGATACACACACTGAGATACACACTGAGATACACACTGAGATACACACACTGAGATACACACACTGAGATATACACACTGAGATACACACACTGAGATACACACACTGAGATACACACTGATACACACACTGAGATACACAAACTGAGATATACACACTGAGATACACTGAGATATACACACTGATACACACACTGAGATACACACACTGAGATACACACTGATACACACACTGGGATACACACACTGAGATATACACACTGAGATACACACACTGAGATATACACACTGAGATACACACACTGAGATATACACACTGATATACACACTGAGATACACACTGAGATACACACACTGAGATATACACACTGAGATACACACTGATACACACACTGAGATACACACACTGAGATATACACACTGAGATATACACACTGAGATACACACACTGAGATATACACACTGAGATACACACTGAGATATACACACTGAGATACACACACTGAGATATACACACTGATACACACACTGAGATATACACACTGAGATACACACTGATACACACACTGAGATACACACACGGAGATACACACACTGAGATATACACACTGATACACACACTGAGATACACACACTGAGATACACACTGAGATACACACTGAGATATACACACTGAGATATACACACTGAGATACACACACTGAGATATACACACTGATACACACACTGAGATATACACACTGAGATACACACTGATACACACACTGAGATACACACTGAGATATACACACTGAGATATACACACTGAGATACACACACTGAGATACACACTGAGATACACACACTGAGATACACACACTGAGATATACACACCGATACACACACTGAGATATATACACTGAGATACACACTGATACACACACTGAGATATACACACTGAGATACACACTGAGATATACACACTGAGATATACACACTGAGATACACACACTGAGATATACACACTGAGATACACACTGAGATACACACACTGAGATATACACACTGAGATATACACACTGATACACACACTGAGATATACACACTGAGATACACAAACTGAGATATACACACTGAGATACACACTGAGATATACACACTGAGATACACACACTGAGATATACACACTGAGATACACACTGATACACACACTGAGATACACAAACTGAGATATACACACTGAGATACACACACTGAGATATACACACTGAGATACACAAACTGAGATACACACTGATACACACACTGAGATACACAAACTGAGATATACACACTGAGATACACACACTGAGATATACACACTGAGATACACAAACTGAGATATACACACTGAGATACACACACTGAGATATACACACTGAGATACACACTGAGATATACACACTGATACACACACTGAGATATACACACTGAGATACACACACTGAGATACACACTGAGATACACACACTGAGATATACACACTGATACACACACTGAGATATACACACTGAGATACACACTGAGATACACACACTGAGATATACACACTGAGATACACACTGATACACACACTG
>NC_080736.1:17007058-17034558 GCF_019097595.1 Hemibagrus wyckioides | reverse complement strand
GATAGAGTGTGTGTGTGTGTGTGTTCGTGATAGTGTGTGTGTGTGTGTGTGTTCGTGATAGAGTGTGTGTGTGTGTTCGGGATAGAGTGTGTGTGTGTTCGTGATAGTGTGTGTGTGTGTGTGTGTTCGTGATAGAGTGTGTGTGTGTGTTCGGGATAGAGTGTGTGTGTGTTCGTGATAGTGTGTGTGTGTGTGTGTGTTCGTGATAGTGTGTGTGTGTGTGTTCGTGATAGTGTGTGTGTGTGTGTGTGTTCGTGATAGAGTGTGTGTGTGTTCGTGATAGAGTGTGTGTGTGTTTGTGTGTTCGTGATAGTGTGTGTGTGTGTGTGTTCGTGATAGTGTGTGTGTGTGTTTGTGATAGTGTGTGTGTGTGTGTTCGTGATAGTGTGTGTGTGTGTGTTCGTGATAGAGTGTGTGTGTGTGTGTGTTCGTGATAGAGTGTGTGTGTGTGTGTGTGTGTGTGTTCGTGATAGAGTGTGTGTGTGTGTGTGTGTGTGTGTTCGTGATAGTGTGTGTGTGTGTGTGTGTTCGTGATAGTGTGTGTGTGTGTGTTCGTGATAGTGTGTGTGTGTTCGTGATAGAGTGTGTGTGTGTTCGTGATAGTGTGTGTGTGTGTGTGTTCGTGATAGTGTGTGTGTGTTCATGATAGAGTGTGTGTGTGTGTGTTCGTGATAGTGTGTGTGTGTGTGTGTTCGTGATAGTGTGTGTGTGTGTGTGTGTTCGTGATAGTGTGTGTGTGTGTGTGTTCGTGATAGAGTGTGTGTGTGTGTTCATGATAGTGTGTGTGTGTGTGTCTGTGTTCGTGATAGTGTGTGTGAGTGTTTGTGATAGAGTGTGTGTGAGTGTTTGTGATAGAGTGTGTGTGTGTTTGTGATAGTGTGTGTGTGTGTGTGTCTGTGTTCGTGATAGTGTGTGTGTGTGTTCGTGATAGTGTGTGTGTGTGTGTGTTCGTGATTGTGTGTGTGTGTGTTCGTGATAGTGTGTGTGTGTGTGTGTTCATGATAGAGTGTGTGTGTGTGTTCGTGATAGTGTGTGTGTGTGTGTGTTCGTGATAGTGTGTGTGTGTGTGTGTGTTTGTGATAGAGTGTGTGTGTGTGTTCATGATAGAGTGTGTGTGTCTGTGTTCGTGATAGTGTGTGTGAGTGTTTGTGATAGTGTGTGTGAGTGTTTGTGATAGTGTGTGTGAGTGTTTGTGATAGAGTGTGTGTGTGTGTGTTCATGATAGTGTGTGTGTGTGTGTGTTCGTGATAGTGTGTGTGTGTGTTCGTGATAGTGTGTGTGTGTGTGCGTGATAGTGTGTGTGTGTGTGTTCGTGATAGAGTGTGTGTGTGTTCGTGATAGAGTGTGTGTGTGTGTGTGTTCGTGATAGTGTGTGTGTGTGTGTTCGTGATAGTGTGTGTGTGTGTGTGTGTGTGTTCGTGATAGAGTGTGTGTGTGTGTGTGTTCGTGATAGTGTGTGTGTGTGTGTGTGTTCGTGATAGTGTGTGTGTGTTTGTGTGTTCGTGATAGAGTGTGTGTGTGTGTGTGTTCGTGATAGAGTGTGTGTGTGTGTGTGTGTTCGTGATAGTGTGTGTGTGTGTGTGTGTGTGTTCGTGATAGAGTGTGTGTGTGTGTGTGTTCGTGATAGAGTGTGTGTGTGTGTGTGTTCGTGATAGTGTGTGTGTGTGTGTGTGTTCGTGATAGAGTGTGTGTGTGTGTGTGTGTTCGTGATAGAGTGTGTGTGTGTGTGTGTTTGTGATAGAGTGTGTGTGTGTGTTCATGATAGAGTGTGTGTGTGTGTGTGTTCGTGATAGTGTGTGTGTGTGTGTGTTCGTGATAGAGTGCGTGTGTGTGTTCGTGATAGAGTGTGTGTGTGTGTGTTCGTGATAGTGTGTGTGTGTGTTCGTGATAGAGTGTGTGTGTGTGTGTGTGTGTGTGTTCGTGATAGTGTGTGTGTGTGTGTGTGTGTTCGTGATAGAGTGTGTGTGTGTGTTCGTGATAGAGTGTGTGTGTGTGTGTGTGTGTGTTTGTGATAGAGTGTGTGTGTGTGTTCATGATAGAGTGTGTGTGTGTGTTCGTGATAGTGTGTGTGTGTGTGTGTGTGTGTTCGTGATAGAGTGTGTGTGTGTGTGTGTTCGTGATAGTGTGTGTGTGTGTGTGTGTTCATGATAGTGTGTGCGTGTGTGTGTGTTCGTGATAGTGTGTGTGTGTTTGTGTGTTCTTGATAGAGTGTGTGTGTTTGTGTGTTCGTGATAGTGTGTGTGTGTGTGTTCGTGATAGAGTGTGTGTGTGTGTGTGTGTGTTTGTGATAGAGTGTGTGTGTGTGTTCATGATGTGTGTGTGTTTGTGTGTTCGTGATAGAGTGTGTGTGTGTGTGTGAGAGTGTGTGTGTGTCTGTGAGTGTGTGTGTGTGTGTTCGTGATAGTGTGTGTGTGTGTTCGTGATAGTGTGTGTGTGTGTGTTCGTGATAGAGTGTGTGTGTGTGTGTGTTCGTGATAGAGTGTGTGTGTGTGTGTGTGTTCGTGATAGAGTGTGTGTGTGTGTGTTCGTGATAGTGTGTGTGTGTGTGTGTTCGTGATAGTGTGTGTGTGTGTGTGTTCGTGATAGAGTGTGTGTGTTTGTGTGTTCGTGATAGTGTGTGTGTGCGTGTGTGTGTGTGTGTGTGTGTGTGTGTGTGTGTTAGTGAAAGTAAGAAGACTCTCCACTCCTCAGGTGATCTGATATTGAGTGACCCTTCCTGACATCCCCATTCTTTTTCTGCCCTCCTTCATCCCTCCATCTCTGGGTGTCTCCGTGTCACTTCCTGTCTGAGTGAGTGTGTTAAGATGATGGATCAGTGGTTATGACTTCATGTCCTTTCTCTTCTCATCTGCTGCTGTGTGACAGCAGGAGCTGTCACTCAGAGGGATGCAGTGGATCATCTAGATAGAGAGAGAGAGAGAGAGAGAGGATTTAGGACACACATCAGACGCTCTGAAGTGATCAGACGTGTGTGAGGGAGACGTCTGTGTGAACTGAGACATGGTGTTTAATTGCACAAAGCTGAGATCTTATATAGCTCCTAAAGAAAAAAGCAGCCATTATATGAGACACCAGAGCTCTCTGTTTCTAGACATATTTAAGCCTATCATTTTCTTTATTCCTTCATCACATCATTTTCTTCTTTTTAGAAGTAAACCCTTTAAGCCAATAGAATGAAGACTTTAGAAATAACCTCATGAACAAACTCCTGTTAGTGTGAAGCCATGCTAATCAAGAGAAGTGCTAGCTGAATTAAACTGCTCTATAATTCACATGATGAGTGTTCGGATGAATTGATGATAAAATACTCTCGCTTTTGTGTTCAGCTGGATGTACTGGACAGACTGGGAAGAAGATGAGATGAACGACAGCAGAGGGAGGATAGAGAGAGCGTGGATGGACGGATCTCATCGGCAGGTTTTTGTCTCTTCTGATGTCCTCTGGCCGAACGGTTTGACCCTCGATCGCTCCACAGAGACCATCTACTGGTGTGATGCGTATCACCACCGCATCGAGAAAATCCACTTCAGCGGCACACTTAGAACCGTGAGCTGATCTCTCCTCTCCTCTCCTCAGGTCAGGTCAGGTCAGGTCAGGTCAGGTCAGGTTATTTAAAGCCTCTCACAGCGTGTGTAAGATAAACTCATCAAATCGGTGACACTTTACATAAAAATCAAAGTATCTCAGCAGGTTTCTCAGGTTTCATCTCACCCAGTTCTAATGCATTCATCAGTCTATTTAATAAACAGGGGATGAAGTCAAACGTCACGGAAATCTACTTTCTTTAAAAAAAAAAAAAAAAAAAAAAAGCCAAGTTGAGCCATTCACCATTCTAAAAAACAAAAGAAAAATCCCTGCAGCTTTAGTTCCACACACCAGAGCATCCAGTCGATGGACCAATTCACTAAACCAGTCACAGATTAGAAGACATTGATTTATAAAGATGTGTTTAAATGACTAACAGATTCACGCTTGCTGTGATTTAGTTAAATGAGACACGAGGAATAAAAACAGATACTGTATATGTTTACATCTAAACTTGATATCTGATCTCTCAGCTCTTCTCAGAGCTTCACTTTTCTCTGCTATAAAAAAGGATCCTGGAATATGATGTGGGATTTATAACCTTTTAAAAAAAAAAACATTTAAACCACATTGCAGTGGAATGCTGGACTCTGATTGGTCAAAAGCGTGTATTATGTTTACAGGACAGAGCGACTCGGACTCTGGTTCCGGCTGCAACACGAGTGACAGGTTTATATTAACGTGTGTGTGTGAGAGAGAGAGAGAGAGAGAGAGAGAGAAGAGAGAGAGGCTGGTGAAGTGTGAGTGTTTATTGCTGATATAGTGTACGTGAGAACAGGAACTCGTCTCTCACATGTTCCACTACATTAAATATGCAGGGGTAGTTGAGGGGTAACTCCATATCTCTCCACCCCAGCCTGGATGATTTTATATAACTCAGGAGTGTGTTTGGAGTGTGTTCTTGGTTCCTCATTGTTTTGTGTTAGTGTTCCAGTGTGTGTTGTGACTCTCTGGCTCATGCCTGTGGTCTCTCTCCCGTTCTGTAAGGTGCTCTATTTTGGAAAAGAGCTGGATCACCCGTTCGGAATCTCACACTATAACACTTACATTTTCTGGATGGATTACGTGAACGCCTCCATTTTCCGGCTGGATATTTCATCTGGTGATGTTGTTCGTCTCAGGCAGGAAACGCCGCCGCTCTTCGGATTCCAGGTTTATGATCCGCAAAAACAGAAAGGTACAAAATACTCCGTTAAATATGTTTAGTTTATTTACTTACAGCATACAGTGCAGAAGTCTACAGGGCATTATACTCTCTCTTTCTCTCTCTCTCGCTCTCCCTCGCTCCTCTCTACGTTCAGACAGTAAGAACACACTCAGTACACACTGCACTTTTATTACTCACTATTAATGAAGTCTGGTTGGAGAAGTGGACCTTGCCGTAATAAAGTCCAGCTCCACGGTCCAGGTCTGAAGCATGTTGCAGCTTCACAGACGTCTGAACTTCAGGCAGAAACCCTGGAGTGTGTGTTGCCTGAGCCTGAGCCTCTGCTGATAATTAACCTTAACATTTCCTCTGCCAAGCACTTTCTTTTCCTCTCTGCTCTTTATTTAGTTGCACAGTAATAACTCTTCAGCTTGAGGCTTTAATTTAGAGGAAAATGCAGCAGATGCATTAATTTGATCATTTATGCTGATGTGGTGTGAGTGAATTAAATATAGACTCAACTTTTAGAGGTGAAACTCTGTGATAAACTGGATCAGCGGAACTGCTTTACTGCTGCTACCATGCACAGAGTAGTGTGTGTGTGTGTGTGTGACAGCGTGGTTACTCAGTGTGACAGCTCAGACACAGTGCTCAGTGCAGATGCTGCCTCTCGGTGCTCCTGACCTTCAGACAGAGCGATGTGAAGAACAGTAGCCGGGTGTCAGAGCTGAGGAGAACCTCACAGTGAGAACCTGACAGTTCTGACCTCATCACCTTCCCTCTGCTCTCTGATCCTCACTCAGCATTAATGTTCACTTTAGCATCAGTACTCTGTACAGAGGTTCCATTATCAAACACAGCTCAGTAACACATATTCCAGTATTCTCTCATTCTCTGGTGACTAACCAATCAGAGAAACCCTCAGGGTAAAACCTGCTGTGATTGGCTAAGTGAGTAACTACTGAAGGTAGAAGAGGCGGGTCTTAAAATGTTTAGTTTTTATTTAATACACTTGATATCTAATGTTAAGGCTGTATACAGAGTGCAGAACTCTGACTGGTGTTCAGAGATGGGTTACACAGCTGGAGCTCCTGAGCTTCACATTCAGATCATTAACATTACCTGAGTGTAGCTCATACCTCCAGAGAGAGAGAGAGAGAGAGAGGGAGAGAGAGAGAGATTTTAAGAGATTTAAAAGACCTTTATTTACACTTCATCAAACAAACAAATACACCAAAAGAAAATAAAAGATTCGAAAGCACACATCATAAAAAACTAACTTTTAACATAATAAATAAATAACATTTGCAGCAGTACTAAAATTCTACGAATACTTCTGGGTGGGTAGGGAAGGGGGGGAGAGTTGTGTTGTGGTGTATTGTTGTGTTGTGGAGTGGTGTGGTGTGGTGTGTTGTGGAGTGGTGTGGAGTGGTGTGGTGTGGAGTGGTGTGGTGTGTTGTGGAGTGGTGTGGTGTGTTGTGGAGTGGTGTGTTGTGTTGTGGAGTGGTGTGGTGTGTTGTGGAGTGGTGTGTTGTGGAGTGGTGTGTTGTGTTGTGGAGTGGTGTGGTGTGTTGTGGAGTGGTGTGTTGTGGAGTGGTGTGTTGTGTTGTGGAGTGGTGTGGAGTGGTGTGGTGTGGTGTGGTGTGGAGTGGTGTGTTGTGGAGTGGTGTGGTGTGTTGTGTTGTGTTGTGGAGTGTTGTGTTGTGGAGTGGTGTGGTGTGTTGTGGAGTGGTGTGGTGTGTTGTGGAGTGGTGTGGAGTGGTGTGGTGTGTTGTGTTGTGGAGTGGTGTGGTGTGGAGTGGTGTGGTGTGTTGTGGTGTGGTGTGTTGTGGAGTGGTGTATTGTTGTGTTGTGTTGTGGTGTGGTGTGGAGTGGTGTGTTGTGGAGTGGTGTATTGTTGTGTTGTGTTGTGTTGTGTTGTGGTGTGGTGTGGTGTGGAGTGGTGTGGAGTGGTGTATTGTTGTGTTGTGGTGTGTTGTGGAGTGGAGTGGTGTGGAGTGGTGTGGAGTGGAGTGGTGTGGTGTGTGGAGTGTGTGTGGAGTGGTGTGGAGTGGAGTGGTGTGGTGTGGAGTGGAGTGGTGTGTTGTGGTGTGGAGTGGTGTGTTGTGTTGTGGAGTGGAGTGGAGTGGAGTGGAGTGGAGTGGTGTGGAGTGGTGTGGTGTGGAGTGGAGTGGTGTGGAGTGGAGTGGTGTGGTGTGGAGTGGAGTGGTGTGTTGTGGTGTGGAGTGGTGTGTTGTGGTGTGTTGTGGAGTGGAGTGGAGTGGAGTGGTGTGGAGTGGAGTGGTGTGGTGTGGAGTGGAGTGGTGTGTTGTGGTGTGGAGTGGTGTGTTGTGTTGTGGAGTGGAGTGGAGTGGAGTGGAGTGGTGTGGAGTGGTGTGGTGTGGAGTGGTGTGTTGTGGAGTGGAGTGGTGTGTTGTGTTGTGGAGTGGTGTGTTGTGGAGTGGTGTGTTGTGGAGTGGTGTGGTGTGTTGTGTTGTGTTGTGTTGTGGTGTGGTGTGTTGTGGAGTGGTGTGGTGTGTTGTGGAGTGGAGTGGTGTGGTGTGGAGTGGTGTGTTGTGGAGTGGTGTATTGTGGCGTGGTGTGTTGTGTTGTGGTGTGGTGTGGTGTGTTGTGGAGTGGAGTGGAGTGGTGTGGAGTGGTGTGGTGTGTTGTGTTGTGTTGTGGTGTGGTGTGTTGTGGTGTGGTATGGTGTGTTGTGGTGTGTTGTGGAGTGGTGTGGTGTGTTGTGTTGTGTTGTGGAGTGGTGTGTTGTGGTGTGTTGTGTTGTGGAGTGGTGTGTTGTGGTGTGTTGTGTTGTGGAGTGGTGTGTTGTGGTGTGGTGTGTTGTGGTGTGGAGTGGTGTGGTGTGTTGTGTTGTGGAGTGGTGTGTTGTGGTGTGTTGTGGTGTGGAGTGGTGTGGTGTGTTGTGTTGTGGAGTGGTGTGTTGTGGTGTGTTGTGTTGTGGAGTGGTGTGTTGTGGTGTGTTGTGGTGTGGAGTGGTGTGGTGTGGTGTGTTGTGGAGTGGTGTGTTGTGGTGTGGTGTGGTGTGGTGTGTTGTGTTGTGTTGTGTTGTGGTGTGGTGTGTTGTGGTGTGGTATGGTGTGTTGTGGTGTGTTGTGGTGTGGAGTGGTGTGGTGTGTTGTGTTGTGTTGTGGAGTGGTGTGTTGTGGTGTGTTGTGTTGTGGAGTGGTGTGTTGTGGTGTGTTGTGTTGTGGAGTGGTGTGTTGTGGTGTGTTGTGTTGTGGAGTGGTGTGGTGTGTTGTGTTGTGGTGTGGAGTGGTGTGGTGTGTTGTGTTGTGGAGTGGTGTGTTGTGGTGTGTTGTGTTGTGGAGTGGTGTGGTGTGTTGTGTTGTGTTGTGGTGTGTTGTGGTGTGTTGTGGAGTGGTGTGGTGTGTTGTGTTGTGGTGTGGAGTGGTGTGGTGTGTTGTGTTGTGGAGTGGTGTGTTGTGGTGTGTTGTGGAGTGGTGTGGTGTGTTGTGTTGTGTTGTGGAGTGGTGTGTTGTGGTGTGTTGTGTTGTGGAGTGGTGTGTTGTGGTGTGGTGTGTTGTGGTGTGGAGTGGTGTGGTGTGGTGTGGTGTGGTGTGGTGTGGTGTGTTGTGGTGTGGAGTGGTGTGGTGTGTTGTGTTGTGTTGTGGAGTGGTGTGGTGTGGTGTGTTGTGTTGTGGTGTGTTGTGTTGTGTTGTGGTGTGTTGTGGTGTGGTGTGTTGTGTTGTGGTGTGGTGCGTTGTGTTGTGTTGTTGAGTGGTGTGGTGTGGTGTGTTGTGTTGTGGTGTGTTGTGGTGTGGTGCGTTGTGTTGTGTTGTTGAGTGGTGTGGTGTGGTGTGTTGTGTTGTGTTGTGGTGTGTTGTGGTGTGGTGCGTTGTGTTGTGTTGTTGAGTGGTGTGGTGTGGTGTGGTGTGTTGTGTTGTGTTGTGGAGTGGTGTGGTGTGGTGTGTTGTGTTGTGGTGTGGTGTGTTGTGTTGTGGTGTGTTGTGGTGTGGTGCGTTGTGTTGTGTTGTTGAGTGGTGTGGTGTGGTGTGTTGTGGTGTGTTGTGTTTTTGAGTGGTGTGTTGTGTTGTGTTGTGTATCCGGAGCGTTTGTGCCCTACAGTAGTGGAAATCATTACCTGACATTCTCAGTGTTCTTTCAGTGTAAAACACCGGAACAGAAAGCGCTAAAGCTTCATTATTTTCATGAAATAAATCCATACTCTGGTCCACGGAATTTATTTTACAATAAAACCAAAAGCTCAAGATCCTCTGGTCAGAACCTTTAAAACTGAAAGGCTAATAATCTCTCTCTCTCTCTCTCTCTCTCTCTCTCTCTCCCCCCCCACCCCAGGTAATAATGCGTGTGTGTTGCAGCGTGGTGGCTGTGGTGTATCTGCTCTGTGTCTGGCTGTACCTGGAGGCCGTGTGTGTGCATGTGCAGACAACCATCACCTGCTTAAAGACAACCTCACCTGCTCAGGTAGGGTCATGTGACACACAGAACTTACATTTAGAAACTTTTGGAGTGCTAGTAAAAAAATGTTTTAAATGTTAGTGAATCTTTTGGGAATGTTGGTAAAGCTTGTGTAATTTTAGTAAAGAGTTGTGGAGTTCTTGTGAAGTTCAGACGTGTTTGTGTGGAGAGCGCTGTGGAAACATGTTTGTTATTAATATGAATCTATAGCTCTCTCTCTCTCTCTCTCTCTCTATGTGTGTATGTTTTATTGTGAGTTATTAATGCCTCGGTGTTCACAGGGTTGCTGAGGACAGGTTCAGGTCTTCACTCTCTCTCCACAGCCTTGTTGACTGGTTACTGTGGAAACAGGAGGTGCAGTGTTTTGAAAGTTGTTATCTGAACTGCCTTCACTCGTCTTAGAGGAAAGGAGACAGATTGTCTCGGAGCTACGTGATCGCAGAGCTAAAACACTAATGTTGACGGTCTGCAGGGGAAAAAAACTGGAGAACTTTAGAACCTCAGGATGGTGTAAAGGTGTGGAACTTCAATAAAATATCACTCCTTCCTTCTAGTGCTGGACGTGCTCACATTCAGGATTCTAAAACCCAGCACATCACTCACTCAGGGTTACGGAGAGGTTGGCTGAGTAAAGCGAAGGACTAAGTGTGTGTGTGTGTGTGTGTGTGTGTGAGTGTGAGTGTGTGTGTGTGTGTAAGATGCACTGATCAATAGGGACTTCTGCTGCACTCATTGCCTGATCGATTCTTAACACAAATCTGACCTCGGATCAGAACAGAAAATGGAAGACGTCTATTTCAGAACTAAACTCAGATTGCTGTGAACTCAGATACGACGCTCCCTCTGGTGAAATGAGAGCCGACCGAATTGCAGTAACCGTCAGAGTGTAAACACCTAATGCCTGATGACTGTGTTTCATATGTTTGGTTAAAGGACCGAGAGAATCCTCAGTCACAGCCACAGAACACCTCATTAAGGTACATATGACTGGATGTTAGAGTCCACTGTGGTACCTTTGAGGACACTTTGGCATGGTTAGTACCTTTTTCGACTATGTGTGTAAGTAGAACCCTTTCTGCTGTGTGCTTTAGAGTTAGTGTAAAGTCTAGACATGTGGAGCGAGGAAGACTTTGATTCACCGTTTTAATTTAACCCGCAGTGCATGGGGGCACAGAAGTCTAATCTAAAGCAGATGAAAGTTCAGAACGTTGTGTGGAATTTGATATCAACACTCGCGCCGATCGGCTTTCAGTGCCGGCGAAGGTCAAGCTTTCTGTCGCTGCCTCGTCTGCCACATCAAGGTTTCTGTATTGAAGGCTGTTTGTAAATATCTGCACTCATCCTCTCAGCTCCACATGCCCCGCCCCTGTTTCCTGTAGCAAGGGTTTCATTTGCATATTGAAACCTGATATTGAAACCGTATGTTTTATGATGCGATAACTCTCGGCTGGATGTTTACTTATTCCCTGAAACACGAGAAACTCAAAACCACTGTTCAACATCTGGTCACTCGATCAGTCACACAGTCATGGTTTTATTTATTTATTTGTTTGTTTGTTTTTTGAATCCTACTTTCTCCCAGTTTTGGTCATTTTCCCATCAACCCCAGCGAGCTAGGAGTTGATGGATAGCTGTAGCATCAGTGGTGCTGCAGCGATGGTGTGAACAGAGTGATGGGGTTTTATAAAACCTCACAGCACTTTGATCAGTGCAGTGTACTGAACATCATCTGAAATAAATCGGAGACTATAGACTATAGATCATGACAAACTCATTTAATCGTTTTTGTCGGTTAGTAAATTAAAGTAATATAAGTTCTCAAAATAGGGCTTCACAAAGCAGAAAGAAAGTGTGATCAATGTAAAGTAGGGTTAAATAAACGCTTTTCTGAGTCGTGTTCAATTACATCAAATCCCCCAAACTGTACAATAAAATAAAACTACATAAAAAAAAAAAATCGTAGTTTTTTTGTATGCTAATGAGAGGAGGAGCTCAGATAGTCACGTGACACTTGTTAGCGTGTCCCGATTAGCATATTAGTAAGAAAAAGTCACAGATTCAGCGATCCAGGTGTGCAGCTGCTCATCAAACCTCTACTACAACCGGGGTAGAATACACACGTGTGCTCGAGGCGTGTTTCGTGTTGGGCCTGTAACGAGATCTACATGTTTTCAATGTAAATGATATCCCCTGCCATGTATCGCTTATCAGCTCGAATTCAGTAAATAAAGTTTAAAATAATTAAAGATGCTACATCGAGCCGCTCGCTTTGCTTGTTTATTGATTTAGGGTTTTAGCAATCTAACTGAGTATCAGACATGTCCTCACCGTGTTTGTGCTTTCCTGGGAAATGTCCCACATGTTGTCTGTGTTTGGTCGCGTGCTCACGGTCATGTGACCTGAATATATTTGCATTCATAATGATTGGGCGGGGATATTCAAATGAACGAGCCTGTTTCTCTTTAGGTGTACGTGTTTGTGTTATTGTTTGATATTGAAATTACACGTCTGAAAGACTCTGTATGTCATGACACTCACATCTGACTATAAAAAGCTTATGAATTAGCATAGCATTTTTTTCAATGGGAGAGCGTATGTTACTTTAAATATCTTTACATTAATTATGAGTTTGACTTTTTCATAACATTTCTATGATAAAATGATGAAACAAAAACACCATAAAGAAGACAATAGTCACTCTGATTTTTGTTATTTTTTTGGTGTGTGTGTGTGTGTGTGTTCTCTCAGCCTCTGCAGTGGTATCAGACTGGAAGCCGTGTGGTCCTGATGAGTTTCAGTGCAGAAATCAGCGCTGCATTCAGCTCATGTGGCGCTGTGACGGTGATGATGACTGTTCAGATCGAAGTGATGAAGAAACACAACTCTGCTGTAGGTTATGTCTCACACACAGACACACATACACACACACACACACACACACACACTCTCAGAGGTTAGTGTTGATGTTAATAAAGGCGTGTTTCTCCCTAGCGAATCGCAGCTGTCCTCCTGATCAGTTTAAGTGCCAGAACAGCCGCTGCATCCCTAAGAAGTGGCTCTGTGACGGAGCTGATGACTGCGGCAACAACGACGACGAGTCGGACCTCACCTGCGCAGGTGTGTCACACACATCCCTTTAAATCACATCACATCCTCATGTGTGAGACAAGCTCAAGAAACTTTTTCTTAAACTCTGTATCTTCATCAAATAAACACACTGACAGAATGTTGAGGAGTTTAGGTTCACACTGATGGATGATGTCATAATGTCCATTACAGCAGCCAACCAATCAGCAGCCTCGTCTCACGTCTCACTCTTTACAGTCCAACTGCCCTATAAACATACAATGTTCTTTTCTTTCTTTCTTTCTTTCTTTCTCTTTCTTTCTTTCTTTCTTTCTTTCTTTCTTTCTTTCTTTCTCTCTTTTTCTTTGTTCTTTTGTTCTTTCCTCCTCCCACAGTATTTCCTGTGTGAAGTGCACAGCTGGTAATAAACTGCTGTTTATAAATATATGGCACAAAAAGGACTTTTCATCCTCTCTATATCCACTCCCCCTGTGCAGCTCTACTCCAGAGCCTCGTCCTAAATGGAGATGTTCTGCCTCTGAGAGACACTCAGGGAGAGAGAGAGAGAGAGAGAGAGAGAGAGAGAGAGAGAGAAGGAGACTGATGCTCCTCACTGACAATTCAGTATAATTTCCCCTGTTGGTGCAGTCCTGTGTGTAAAATAGCTTCATGCTTGCCAGCGTAATTCATCACACACGCACAACCGGGACACAAAATCGGTTTCACATCACTGTGTGTGTGTGTGTGTTTTGGGAGTTTGGAAAGTGCTGGTGGCCTTTGTACCTATTCTTTCTTTTTATTTTCCCGTTCTTTTACTATAATCTTTCTCTCACTGCAATCTAAAGAGAGAGAGAGAGAGACAGAGAGAGAGAGAGACAGAGAGAGAGAGAGTATCCGAATCCCACTCTGTTCACTACATAGTGCACTCTATTTGGGAGCCTGAATTTTATGGTCATTTATAAGATGGATATCCAGTACAGCCAAGAACTCCCTCAATATGCTTCAAAACTGAGAATCCAAGTGGCCTATATAGTGCAGAGAGAGAGCGGGGATTGGGACACACCCACAGTGGGCTGATGATGATGTTGAAGTGGCCTATATAGTGAAGAGGGAGTGTGGATTGGGACACACCCACAGTGGGCTGATGATGATGATTTTAAGTGGCCTATATAGTGAAGAGGGAGTGTGGATTGGGACACACCCACAGTGGGCTGATGATGATTTTAAGTGGCCTATATAGTGAAGAGGGAGTGTGGATTGGGACACACCCACAGTGGGCTGATGATGATGATTTTAAGTGGCCTATATAGTGAAGAGGGAGTGTGGATTGGGACACACCCACAGTGGGCTGATGATGATGTTGAAGTGGCCTATATAGTGAAGAGGGAGTGTGGATTGGGACACAACCACAGTGGACTGATGCTTCTGATGTTTCTGATCGTGTGGTCTATGGAGTAGGGGACATCTCAAACAGAGAGAGAGGGACAGAGGGAGAGAGAGATGGACAGCACTGGGAGATAAGAAGCATCACATCCATTTCCTTTAGCTATAATATCTAAATGTGTGGCAAGCTGTAATCCGCGGGATCAATAGCTCAACCACGCCGCCGCATTTATTTTGCTCTCCGGCTTTGCGGCTTTAGATTCATTTCCCTCGGCTGAGTGTCGCTGGACACGCGATAAAAAGGTTTCAGACGAATGTCAGCATCTAACCCACAGGTGTTAATCGATTTCATTTAGATAGTCCAGACACACCTCTCCTTCTGGGACAATAAAATATTCCACTCTAATCTTATCTGAGGAATAAAAGCTGAAGCCAAATGTCAGTGTAATCGATTAGTCCAACAGAAAGTAGTTTTAAATCTGCTTCCTGATTCAGTCTCAGCAACACACTCTCACAAAATCTACTCTGGAATTCTTCAGAACCACTGAGTGGAAGATTTCTCATCTGAAGACTGAAGAAGAAAACTAAAAGTCAGAGCCTCGAGGGGTTGTGTGTCTTTAGCTGGAGAGCTCTGTGGTGTGTTGGGTCCTGTACCGGCGTTTCCGTGGAGTCTTCCGTCTCGGAGTAAACACTTTAGGAGCTGATTAAGTTTCTCCTTGATGTGTTTCCGTGACAACACTGCGGTATCTTCAGAGGCTCAGTGGAGATACCTGTGTCCAGGTGTGCTGGTGTTGGAGCTGTTCCTCCTGTCCGTGTTTTCTTCTCCTGCTTTCTGAGGTTTATCCACAATCCCAGCAGGAATCTTTTTTCTTCACTTCCCTCAGCTGCCTCGGAGAACATTCCGTCTGCAGCTCATCCTCAGACTCGCACAATTTCATCAGAATGGAAAATAAAATAGCTACAAATCCTCTCCAGCCTCCTCCATGGGAAACGCCTCAGATATTCAGACATTTCACATCAGCTGCAGCTCTGTGGAGTGGAGACATGCCAGAGCACACACACACGCACACACACACACACACACACACACACACACTGCCCCATGTTCACACACTTTCTATTTCCCATTTCAAAGAGTTAAGACATGAGGCTGGGGTGAGTGTGAGTGTGTCTCAGAGTGTGTATCAGTGTGTGTGTCAGTGTGTGTATCAGTGTGTGTGTCAGTGTGTGTATCAGTGTGTGTGTCAGTGTGTGTATCAGTGTGTGTGTCAGTGTGTGTATCAGTGTGTGTGTCAGTGTGTGTATCAGTGTGTGTGTCAGTGTGTGTATCAGTGTGTGTGTCAGTGTGTGTGTCAGTGTGTGTGTCAGTGTGTGTATCAGTGTGTGTGTCAGTGTGTGTATCAGTGTGTGTGTCAGTGTGTGTATCAGTGTGTGTGTCAGTGTGTGTATCAGTGTGTGTGTCAGTGTGTGTATCAGTGTGTGTGTCAGTGTGTGTGTCAGTGTGTGTGTCAGTGTGTGTATCAGTGTGTGTGTCAGAGTGTGTATCAGTGTGTGTGTCAGTGTGTGTATCAGTGTGTGTGTCAGTGTGTGTATCAGTGTGTGTGTCAGTGTGTGTATCAGTGTGTGTGTCAGTGTGTGTATCAGTGTGTGTGTCAGAGTGTGTATCAGTGTGTGTGTCAATGTGTGTATCAGTGTGTGTGTCAGTGTGTGTATCAGTGTGTGTGTCAGAGTGTGTATCAGTGTGTGTGTCAGTGTGTGTATCAGTGTGTGTGTCAGTGTGTGTATCAGTGTGTGTGTCAGTGTGTGTATCAGTGTGTGTGTCAGTGTGTGTGTCAGTGTGTGTATCAGTGTGTGTGTCAGTGTGTGTATCAGTGTGTGTGTGTCAGTGTGTGTGTCAGTGTGTGGGTCAGTGTGTGTATCAGTGTGTGTATCAGTGTGTGTATCAGTGTGTGTGTCAGTGTGTTTATTAGTGTGTGTGTCAGTGTGTGTATCAGTGTGTGTCAGTGTGTGTATCAGTGTGTGTGTCAGTGTGTGTATCAGTGTGTGTCTCAGAGTGTGTATCAGTGTGTGTGTCAGTGTGTGTATCAGTGTGTGTGTCAGAGTGTGTATCAGTGTGTGTGTCAGTGTGTGTATCAGTGTGTGTGTCAGAGTGTGTATCAGTGTGTGTGTCAGTGTGTGTATCAGTGTGTGTGTCAGAGTGTGTATCAGTGTGTGTGTCAATGTGTGTATCAGTGTGTGTGTCAGAGTGTGTATCAGTGTGTGTGTCAGAGTGTGTATCAGTGTGTGTGTCAGAGTGTGTATCAGTGTGTGTGTCAGAGTGCGTATCAGTGTGTGTGTCAGTGTGTGTATCAGTGTGTGTGTCAGAGTGTGTGTCAGAGTGTGTGTCAGTGTGTGTCAGAGTGTGTGTCAGAGTGTGTGACAGTGTGTGTGTCAGAGTGTGTATCAGTGTGGGTCAGTGTGTGTGTGTGTCAGTGTGTGTCAGAGTGTGTATCAGTGTGTGTCTCAGAGTGTGTATCAGTGTGTGTGTCAGTGTGTGTATCAGTGTGTGTCTCAGAGTGTGTATCAGTGTGTGTGTCAGTGTGTGTATCAGTGTGTGTGTCAGAGTGTGTGTCAGAGTGTGTGTCAGTGTGTGTCAGAGTGTGTGTCAGTGTGTGTGACAGTGTGTGTGTCAGAGTGTGTATCAGTGTGGGTCAGTGTGTGTGTGTGTCAGTGTGTGTCAGTGTGTGTGTCAGTGTGTGTGTCAGAGTGTGTGACAGTGTGTGTGTCAGTGTGTGTGTCAGTGTGTGTGTCAGAGTGTGTGACAGTGTGTGTGTCAGAGTGTGTATCAGTGTGTGTCAGTGTGTGTGTGTGTCAGTGTGTGTGTCAGTGTGTGTGTCAGTGTGTGTCAGTGTGTGTGTCAGTGTGTGGGTCAGTGTGTGTGGGTCAGTGTGTGTGGGTCAGTGTGTGTCAGTGTGTGTCTCAGTATGTGTGTGGCAGTGTGTGTATCAGTGTGTGTATCAATGTGTGTGTGTCAGTGTGTGTGTGTCAGTGTGTGTGTCAGTGTGTGTCAGTGTGTGTGGGTCAGTGTGTGTGTGTCAGTATGTGTGTCAGTGTGTGTCTCAGTATGTGTGTGTCAGTGTGTGTATCAGTGTGTGTATCAATGTGTGTGTGTCAGTGTGTGTGTGTGTCAGTGTGTGTGTCAGTGTGTGTCAGTGTGTGTGGGTCAGTGTGTGTGTCAGTATGTGTGTCAGTGTGTCTCAGTATGTGTGTGTCAGTGTGTGTATCAGTGTGTGTGGGTCAGTGTGTGTGTCAGTGTGTGTGTCAGTATGTGTGTGTCAGTGTGTGTGTCAGTATGTGTGTCAGTGTGGGTGTGTGTCAGTGTGTGTGTCAGAGTGTGTATCAGTGTGTGTGTGTCAGTGTGTGGGTCAGTGTGTGTGTCAGTGTGTGTCTCAGTATGTGTGTGTCAGTGTGTGTATCAATGTGTGTGTCAGTGTGTGTGTCAGAATGTGTATCAGTGTGTGTGTGTCAGTGTGTGGGTCAGTGTGTGTGTCAGTGTGTGGGTCAGTGTGTGTGGGTCAGCATGTGTGTCAGTGTGTGGGTCAGTGTGTGTGTCAGTGTGTGGGTCAGTGTGTGTGGGTCAGCATGTGTGTCAGTGTGTGTGTCAGTGTGTGTGGGTCAGTGTGTGTGGGTCAGTGTGTGTGGGTCAGTGTGTGTGTCAGTATGTGTGTGTCAGTGTGTGTGTGTCAGTGTGTGTGTCAGTGTGTGTGTCAGTGTGTGTATCAGTATGTGTGTGTCAGTGTGTGTGTGTCAGTGTGTGTGTCAGTGTATGTGTCAGTATGTGTGTGTCAGTGTGTGTGGGTCAGTGTGTGTGTCAGAGTGTGTGTCAGTGTGTGTATTAGTGTGTCAGTGTGTGTATCAGTGTGTGTGTGTCAGTGTGTGTGTGTCAGTGTGTGTGTCAGTGTGTGTCAGTGTGTGTGTATCAGAGTGTGTGTGTCAGTGTGTGTGTCAGTGTGTGTGTCAGTGTGTGTGTATCAGTGTGTGTATCAGATTGTGTGTGTCAGTGTGTGTGTATCAGAGTGTGTGTATCAGTGTGTGTGTATCAGTGTGTGTGTATCAGTGTGTGTATCAGATTGTGTGTGTCAGTGTGTGTGTATCAGAGTGTGTGTATCAGTGTGTGTGTATCAGTGTGTGTATCAGATTGTGTGTGTCAATGTGTGTGTATCAGTGTGTGTCAGTGTGTGTGTCAGTGTGTGTGTCAGTGTGTGTGTATCAGAGTGTGTGTATCAGTGTGTGTCAGTGTGTGTGTATCAGTGTGTGTATCAGATTGTGTGTGTCAATGTGTGTGTCAGTGTGTGTGTATCAGAGTGTATGTATCAGTGTGTGTGTCAGTGTGTGTATCAGAGTGTGTGTATCAGTGTGTGTGTATCAGTGTGTGTGTCAGTGTGTGTGTATCAGTGTGTGTATCAGATTGTGTGTGTCAATGTGTGTGTTAGTTTGTGTGTATCAGTGTGTGTGTCAGTGTGTGTGTCAGTGTGTGTGTATCAGAGTGTGTCAGTGTGTGTGTGTCAGAGTGTGTGAGTACTGAGTGTTTAAGAGTCTTGATAACAGACATTAGAACCTGTCTGTGATTCAGAGCACACACACACACACACACACACACAGGTATCTTGTGTATCTTGTGCTGTGTGTGTGTGTGTGTGTATGTGTGTGTAGTTGTCTAAACTCTGGTTCTTCTCCCTTCACATATTCCTGCTTCATTCATTAAGCTTGAACTAGAAGAGACAGTTGGTTTATCCTAAAAGGTCCAGGATGTGTTTGTTTCCAGTCAACTCCTGGACTCCTTCACCTTCTCACCTCCACACTGAAGTCTAGTTTATAGACTGATCTGATCTCTGAGAGCTCGCTGATGAGGAACCAGAAGAACCAGGTTTCTCTCCTGTTTTAATAAGTCTATGTTTATGTGGAGCTCAGCAGCCGTGTCTGGTTCAGGACTCCATCACACGGCCTCACTGCGTCTTCATCCTGTCATTATCAATTATTTTTAGACGTGGATTCAGCAAAAGGCACCTACTGAAAATCAAGGAAAGAACGTGTGTGTGTGTGTGTGTGTGTGTGCAGTGTGTTCAGTTTAATCTCAGCTCTTTACTTCTTATATAAATATTAGTGAGAGTTTATTAGAAGCTCTTATCTCTGAGAGCAGTAATGAGTTATGAGATGAAATGTTTAGAATGTAAATGTAACAGGAATCTTACATTAAATGTGTTTTTGTTTGTTTACTTGCTTTGTTTGTTTGTTTGTTTGCTTTCTGTAATCTGCAGCTCAGACGTGTCGGCTCGGGCAGTTTTCCTGTCAGAACGGCCGCTGCATCCCGGAGAGCTGGCGCTGTGACCGGGACGACGACTGTGGTGACGAGTCAGACGAGCCTTTGTGGTGCAGTGAGTCATTGTTTTCCCAAGATCTTTATCTCTCGTTAATTCAGTATCACACCGACTCCCTTTCTTTCATTTCTCAACACTTTTTTCCCTCTTTATCTCCTGAAGGCAGCACTCAGTCAGAGAGGTAATAACGCGGATGCTTAGATAACCCTTATTCCTCACGCGCTTTATTAGAGGAAATAATCTCGGCCTGTGCGAAATCCTCCGTGCCGAGTCACAGTGAGAGCTTTCAATCAGTGTGCGTCTGATCTTTTATTTCCATCACCGCTGGCTTTCACGTATGAAAATGAGATCTGAACAATAAACCCAAGGCCTGCGTGACGCGCTTTATGGATCGGTTTTCAGAAACGGAGCCCAGATTTTCAGGAACGGCTACGCTCTCGGATGTTAAAGGTGATGTGTTGATTAGCGCTGATCTGAACCTCATCATGGCTATGTCAGTCTGAGGGAAAAACACACAGGTGGACAGAGAGAGCCAGGTACAGGTCCAGGACAGGCAGGTGAGCCTCTGTGTGCATCCTAAAGCTGTAGCTGCTGCTGCACTGGTTCCTCATTCCTACACGGAGAAATCCACAAACATGCTGCAGCCACCATGTTTAAGATGCAGCAGTGATGGAAACCCAGTCAGAGGGATCAAGGCAAGAGTTCTTCTCCAGTGACTGCATGCAAAGTCCAGTAACTGGTCAGATTAGATTTCTCATCTTAATGAAATGAACAGTGAGTAGAAATAAATAAAAGCTGGCTATGTGGTCAGTCAGGAGGAGGTGAGGAGAATCTTGTGTGATGTATGAGTGCTAGACAGATCCATTGAGGATAATTGTTTTTATATTTGATCCTGAATTAAAGCTGGTAAACTTCACCTGCCTCGGGGCAGTTAATGATTAGATAGGTAGATTTAACACCTTTAACATGATTAGGTTATGTGCTAATGCTAGTTAATATTGAATAAACACTCCAGCCAAGTTTCAGGTGTGATGTCAGGGGGTGTAGAGTGCAGCCTGTAATGCCTAGCTAAGTGAGCTTTAGTATTATGGGATGTCTTCCTGATCATAAGGGTGTAGATGTTTACAGCCAATCACATCATTCTGCGGGTTTTTAGAGCTTGTTAGCCTGCTGAGGTCAACCCACAGAGATCTTTGTCTGTCAGAAAGTGTCAGCCGTCGTATCATCTCACCATGACCTCTGACCTGACCACGAGCACTCCAGGAAATCTTCAAAAAGTGCACTCATGAAAGTGTCTTCATTATACGTCTGTGCAGTATTACTCACTCTCTCAGCTCTCCTGGGCTTAATGAGATCATCACCCGAGCAGCAAAGCTTCACCGCTAAAGCTACATGCTGTATATTACTGCAAGATACAAAAGGCAGGAGAGGAGCAGACTAATTAACCAGATCATTCTGTTCTCACCAAGTAAACTGGGGGAGAGAGGGAGGGAGAGGGGTGGAGAGAGAGAGAGAGAGTAAAAGAGAGAGAGGGAGCGAGAGAGATAGAAAGAGAGAGAGAGAAAGAGAGAGACAGAGAGAGAAAGGCAGTGTAAATGGAAGCTGTCTAAGAATCTGTATATATATATATATATATATATATATGTGTGTGTGTGTGTGTGTGTGTTTTCAGGCTTCCCCTCGTGTTCTCCTCTTACAGAGTTCAGCTGCTCCAATGGCAGGTGCATTAACAGCAAATGGCGCTGTGACTCAGGTCAGTCTGATTATCTGTCTGTCTGCACCATGTTCAGTGTGTGTGTGTGTGTGTGTGTACATAAACATCAACAGTAAACCATATCACAATAAGAGTAAATGTTTTCAAATCTAACTGATCTGGAAGCTGATTCTGTTCCAGGTGTGTGTCATTTGCCCCGCCCCCTTTTGTATTACTGACAGGAAAATAATAATAATGATGATGATGACGATGATGATGATGATGATGATGATAAAAGTATTCTCTTTGCGGTGTGTAGAGGATGACTGTGGTGATGGCAGTGATGAGCTGGAGTGTGTGCGTGTGTGTTCAGTCGGTCAGTTCCAGTGCTCCAATGGGAAGTGTGTGCCGGAGCACTGGGTGTGTGATGGAGATGACGACTGTGGAGACCAGAGCGACGAACACACAACCTGTACAGGTAACACACACAGAGCAAGAACACCAGACACAGGTAACCATTAACACACAGTGAAACACACAAACACACACTCTGTCTCTTTTCCCAGCAATAGCCTCTGTTAGTGATTGCAGTGAGGCGGAGTTTCGTTGCCGTGGTGATGGGTCATGTGTCCCAAGGCGATGGCGTTGTGATGGCGATGCTGACTGTGAAGATGGCAGTGATGAGGTCATGTGTAATGGAATGCGCAGAGTGTGTGACCCCAAAGCAAAGTTCACCTGTAAGAGCTCAGGTGAGACACCTCCAGATGCATTGTGGGGATTGGGGATTGGTGAGACCTGTGAGTGGTGTGTGTGTGTATGAGAGAGAGAGAGAGAGAGAGAGAGCTGTGTGTGTGTGTGTGTGTGTATATGAGAGAGAGAGAGAGAGAGAGAGAGCTGTGTGTGTGTGTGTGTGTGTGTATATGAGAGAGAGAGAGAGAGAGAGAGAGCTGTGTGTGTGTGTGTGTATGAGAGAGAGAGAGAGAGAGCTGTGTGTGTGTGTGTATATGAGAGAGAGAGAGAGAGAGACAGAGAGAGAGAGAGAGCTGTGTGTGTGTGTGTATATGAGAGAGAGAGAGAGAGAGA
Organism: Hemibagrus wyckioides; assembly: GCF_019097595.1. Classification (NCBI taxonomy): domain Eukaryota; kingdom Metazoa; phylum Chordata; class Actinopteri; order Siluriformes; family Bagridae; genus Hemibagrus; species Hemibagrus wyckioides. Next base: position 17,012,822 of record NC_080736.1, on the reverse strand, counting down.
GCTGTGTGTGTGTGTGTGTGTGTGTGAGAGAGAGATAGAGATAGAGCTGTGTGTTTATACATGCCTCTCTGGAGAGCCTTCACTCATCATCAGACTGACACACCATCTGACACTAATTCCTGTCTCTGATCTATGATTGGGATGAGCTGGCATGGTTCTCTCTCTCTCTCTCTCTCTCTCTCTCTCAGTGTGTGTTTGGCTGGTTCATGGTCAGTCCACATTTTTGACAAATTAAATGTGCCTAGTGCTTTACCTTGAGAACAAACGTGTGTGTGTGTGTATATACTACTAATACAATTCTTCCTGTCTCTAACTGACAGACAAACTGTTTATCTCTCTCTCAGTTTTCACTTCTCTCTCTCCGTGTATCTGTCTGTCTATATCTCTGTGTGTTTCTCTCTAAAGTGCTCATTTGAACACCTGGCCCCACCCATTTTACTTTGCTACTTAATAGCCCTGCCCATTTCTTGTAAATGAAAATAAGTGTGGAGACAAAGTGCTTATGATTAGTTATATATATATATATATATACACTATATTGCCGAAAGTATTCGCTCACCCATCCAAATAATCAGAATCAGGTGTTCCAATCACTTCCATGGCCACAGGTGTATAAAATCAAGCACCTAGGCATGCAGACTGTTTTTACAAACATTTGTGAAAGAATGGGTCGCTCTCAGGAGCTCAGTGAATTCCAGCGTGGAACTGTGATAGGATGCCACCTGTGCAACAAATCCAGTCGTGAAATTTCCTCGCTCCTAAATATTCCACAGTCAACTGTCAGCTGTATTATAAGAACGTGGAAGTGTTTGGGAACGACAGCAACTCAGCCACGAAGTGGTAGGCCACGTAAACTGACGGAGCGGGGTCAGCGGATGCTGAGGCGCATAGTGCGAAGAGGTCGCCAACTTTCTGCAGAGTCAATCGCTACAGACCTCCAAACTTCATGTGGCCTTCAGATGAGCTCAAGAACAGTGCGCAGAGAGCTTCATGGAATGGGTTTCCATGGCCGAGCAGCTGCATCCAAGCCATACATCACCAAGTGCAATGCAAAGCGTCTGATGCAGTGGTGTAAAGCACGCCGCCACTGGACTCTAGAGCAGTGGAGACACGTTCTCTGGAGTGACGAATCGCGCTTCTCCATCTGGCAATCTGATGGACGAGTCTGGGTTTGGCGGTTGCCAGGAGAACGGTACTTGTCTGACTGCATTGTGCCAAGTGTAAAGTTTGGTGGAGGGGGGATTATGGTGTGGGGTTGTTTTTCAGGAGCTGGGCTTGGCCCCTTAGTTCCAGTGAAAGGAACTCTGAATGCTTCAGCATACCAAGACATTTTGGACAATTCCATGCTCCCAACTTTGTGGGAACAGTTTGGAGCTGACCCCTTCCTCTTCCAACATGACTGTGCACCAGTGCACAAAGCAAGGTCCATAAAGACATGGATGACAGAGTCTGGTGTGGAGGAACTTGACTGGCCTGCACAGAGTCCTGACCTCAACCCGATAGAACACCTTTGGGATGAATTAGAGCGGAGACTGAGAGCCAGACCTTCTCGTCCAACATCAGTGTGTGACCTCACAAATGCGCTTCTGGAAGAATGGTCAAAAATTCCCATAAACACACTCCTAAACCTTGTGGACAGCCTTCCCAGAAGAGTTGAAGCTGTTATAGCTGCAAAGGGTGGACCGACGTCATATTGAACCCTATGGATTAGGAATGGGATGTCACTTAACTTCATATGCGAGTCAAGGCAGGTGAGCGAATACTTTTGGCAATATAGTGTGTATATATAATGTGTGTGTGTGTGTGTGTGTGTGTGTAGGAAAGTGCATCTCTAAGAGCTGGGTGTGTGATGGTGATGAGGACTGTAAGGATCGCTCTGATGAGGAAGGGTGTGTGACGTCGGTGTGTAAGCCTCCCCAGTTCCCCTGCGCTAACGACACCTCTAAGTGTCTTCCTCCGGAGCTGATCTGTAACGGACACGCCGACTGCACCGACCAATCAGACGAGGGCTCCGACTGCGGTCAGTAATATGGATGTGAATATAAAGTCCATACAATGAAGCTAACCCCGCACTCACACGAGCAGGTGATGAGTCACAGTGTGTCTCGTGTGGGCGTGGTCTGTGAAGTGTTAAGGTTCTGTTGAGAAACGTGCTCTCTCTCTCTCTCTCTCTCTCCCTCTCTCCCTCTCTCTCTCTCTCTCCCTCTCTCCCTCTCTCTCTCCCTCTCTCTCTCTCTCTCTCCCTCAGATCAGTGTGTGGTGGATAACGGTGGTTGTAGTCACGGCTGTGTTGTAGCTCCAGGTAAAGGCGTAGTGTGTGTGTGTCCTGCCGGTTTGTATCTCGGCTCTGACGGACGCAGCTGTGGATCGCAGGATGTCTGTGCTACACACACACGCTGCAGCCAAGTGTGTGAACAGCACACACACTCCATCACATGCTCCTGTTACCCAGGGTGGAGGCTGGAGGCAGATGGAGAGAGCTGTCAGAGCATGGGTAACACACACACACACACACACAGACACACACACAGTGTTAGTGTTCTGTAGCTGACCCTCTTGTGGATTTCCCGAGCCCCTGACCGCCCCTGTGTGGTTGTTATCTGTTCCAGATCCATTCGAGCCGTTTGTGATTTTCTCGATTCGGCATGAAATTCGGCGCATCGACCTGAAGACCGGAGATTACAGTCTGTTAGTCCCGGCACTGAGGAACACCATCGCTCTGGATTTCCATTTCAGTCAGAGGCTGCTCTACTGGACCGATGTGGTAGAGGATCAGATTTATCGCGGCAAAATCTCAGACAGTGGAGGTACGACACACAATAAAGCAATAAAATGCACACTACATTGTACTTCCTCTCTCAGTCAGGGTTTAATACTGACTCTCAACACCAGAACTTTCACACTGATGGGCTTTTGGTCTTTGTGTGTCTGACTCTGAATAAGATGTTTAGACAGTGTACAGAGGTCTGGACCTGACGTGGACGTGCTGAAATGACGTGAGGAACAGATAATCGGTTGAAACTGTAGTTTAACTAGTGAGCTGATAGCTTTAGGGTCACTGTGTTGATGGAACTGAGAGTCTAAAGCACTGTTCCTCAAGAAGAGATGAGGACATCATTCAAAATGATACACACACACAGAGGATATACAACAGAACACACTCTATGTTTAAATGCAGAAGTGTGTGTGTGTGTGAGATGAATATTTCAGCTTGGTGAGTGACACTCAGCCAGGCATGATAAAAGCACCCAGATGGAGGAACTCTTAATGTTTCATAGCGCTTGAGGGACGTGGAGACGATGTGTTATTGCCTTTTATCGGATCTGTGTGTCTGGAGGAGAATAAAAGCAAAAAAAGTGTTTTAGAACACAATATATATGTCAAGGAGAGAGAGAGAGAGAGAGAGAGAGAGAGAGAGAGATACACTACTCACAGAAAGTTCAGGATATTGGGCTTTCGAGTGAAATTTCAGGATGCACCTAAAATGCACTATAACCTTTCCAGGTGAACTTAATTTGACCTTCTCTACACTTTTGAATGCACATGTCCAACTGTTCAGTGTTTCAGTACTTTCTGCAGAACTTGCTGTTCTCTAACAAGGTGCTTAACGGCAAAATTCACAACCGGTGTTTGATCCATGAATCCACCAATAAATTTTCTGGTTCCATTAGAATTGGTATTTAAACAGTCCTCTTCATCATGCTGTTCACATTTTGACATCATGAGACCAAGACCACACCTAACAACTGATCAACAGAACCTCACCATTGTGAGGCTTCAAACAGGATGTTCTCAGAGGGAAGTGGCCACTGAGCTTAGAGTGTCACAGAGTGTCATCAGCAGGTTGGGACAGAGATACAGAGAGACTGGAAGAGTCACAGAAAGGCATAGAAGTGGACGTCCTTTGGCCACAATACAGAACTGCCCTACATCTTGTGAATGGTACAGTGACAAGCCAATACTACCTGAATAACATCATTAATCCAGTCATTGTGCCCCTGCATGAACAACACAGGCCTAATTTCATCTTCATGGACGACAATGCTCCAGCTCATCGAGGTCGCTTCATTAGGGAACGGCTGCTGGAGGCTGGGGTACCTCAAATGGAGTGGCCTGCACTTTCTCCAGACCTGAATCCCATAGAAAACCTATGGGATCAGCCGAGTGGCCGTGTAGAGGCTCGTAACCCTGCACCCCAGAACCTCAATGACCTGAGGGCCGCCCTTCAAGAAGAGTGGAATGCCATGCCTCAGCTGACAATAAGTCGACTCGTGAACAGCATGAGACGTCGTTGTCAAGCTGTAATTGATGGTCAAGGGCACATGACAAATTACTGAGACACATTTTTTGTTGTGGTATACCCTCCACTGTTGTTGGCTTTTGTTTCAGTAAATTGCTTCTACTTAAATGCCCTACTTTCATGATATAATATCACTGTAGTGTGAACTTTTTACATTTTCAATAAATTTCACCCAAAAGCCAAATATCCTTTTGTGAGTAGTGTAATATATATATATAGAGAGAGAGAGAGAGAGAAGTGAGAGAGAGAAGTGAGAGGTATCTGAGCTGAAGGATTAAATGTAGAGTGTTGTGATATTGAGGTGTTTATTATAAAGAGTGATATTAATGATCATCAGTACAACATGAAGCTGATCTGGAGCTGATACTGCACTTTCACTGTAGTGTAAAATGCTGATCTTTCAGTTTTGTTTTCTTTAAATATTCTAATACACCAGCCCTGGGCTAGCCTGTTGCTAACCCTGACAAAGCTCACATGCATCTTATGCTAATGGAAAAGGTGTTTATGTTAATTTATGTTAATAGATTGCTCAGGTGCTGAGAAAACTTTTCACTGATGCAACATTCTGTGTGTGTGTGTGTGTGTGAAGGTGTTTCCGGGATCGAGGTGGTGGTTCAGCATGGACTGGCCACTCCTGAAGGTCTGGCGGTTGACTGGATTGCAGGAAACCTGTACTGGATCGACAGTAACCTGGATCAGATCGAGGTGTCCAGGCTGAACGGAGACATGCGCACTACACTGATCGCAGGAGGAATGGAGCATCCTCGTGCCATCGCTCTCGATCCAGGACAAGGGTGAGTGTGTGTGTGTGTGTGTGTGTGTGAGAGAGAGAGAGAGAGAGAGAGAGAGATGTCATCAGGCTGAGCTTCTAACTCCGCCCACTACTGGGTCAGAAAGGGGTTTTGCAGCTCAGCATTTTAATTCAGAATCTCAGTAAACTCATGCACTCTGTACCCGTACCTGTACCTCTATCTGTATCTGTATCTGTACCTGTACCTGTATCTGTACATTTTCCAGTTAAGTATCACTTCAAAGTCACAAGCTGCATATTTTCCACATTTTAAAGATTTTATGATTTCTATGAACTAATGTTTTGCACTATTTCACCTGCTCATGTTCTTAATTCCAGTATGACGAGGAGTGTAAAATTCTTCCAGTGATGAGTTCATTACACAGCTGATAAAGCACTTCTTTCTTTCTTTCTTTCTTTCTTTCTTTCTTTCTTTCTTTCTTTCTTTCTTTCTTTCTTTCTTTCTTTCTTTCTTTCTTTCTTTCTTTCTTTCCTGTGTTAATGATGTTTGGATCTTACAGCTGTCATTCTTAACGTTCCTGTTAACATGGATTTAACATCATGTTCTATTCACTAGTGAGCATAGGACATCACACACACACACACACACACACGCCGTATTTCATCACCTGTCTCTCCAGACCAGCATTAAGTTAATAAGAGTCTACAGGGAG